>NC_133769.1:309540134-309762573 GCF_003597395.2 Chelonoidis abingdonii | reverse complement strand
TCCCCGCCCCGATTCCAACCCCTTCCCCCAAAGTTCCCACCCCACCCCTTCCCCAAATCCCTGCTCCTGCCCTGCGTCCTCCCCTGAACATGTGGCTCCCCACTCCTCCCTCCTGGAAAGCGCTAAGCACCTCCAAACAGCTGTTTGGCAGCGGGAAGTGCCTGAAGGTAGGCAGAGGAGCGGGGATGCGGTGCGCTGTGGGGGAGAGAGGGCGGCGAGTGAGGGGAGCTTGTAGGCCACATGAAATAACTCCGGGGGGGCGGGGAGCTTGGCAGGCTGCAGAAAATAACTCTGCAGGCCGCATGCAGCCCACATGTTTGAGACCCCTGGTTTAGGTGTTAGGCCATGCCTAGATTATCTTGAATCTCCACCCATCTTCACTGTTTAGTGGTCCATCTTCTTTTCCTGTTTTCTTTTTAGTTATATGGCTATAGAACCTTTTACAGTTGATTTCAGTTTCCTTTGCAAGGTCCAGCTCTGCTTGGTTTTTGGCAATTCTCACTGTTTTTCCTACACTTTCGGTCCTCCAAGAGGTAGCTTTCCTTGCTGATCCATCCCATCTTCCATTCCTTGTAGGTTTTCTGCATTCTCTTTGTGGGACTGTTTGTGGGACTGGGGGGATATGACATAGGTGTATAAAATCAGGAATGGTACAGTGGAAGTGTTATTTACCCCTTCACATAATACACGAACGAGGGATTAGCCAATGAAATTAATAGGCAGTGGGTTTAAAACAAACATAAGGAAGTACTTCCTCATACAAATCAACCTGGGGAACTCATTCTCAGGATGTTGCGAAGGACAAAAGTATAAATGGGTTACAAAAAATTCAGATAAGTTCATAGAGGATAGGTCCAGCAATGGCTATTAGACACAATAGTCAGGGACACAACCCCATCCTCTGGGTGTTCCTAAACCTCTGACTGCCAGAAGCTGACACTTGATACATTTTCCTGAAGCATCTGGCACTAGACACTGTGGGAAGACAGGATACTGGGCTAGATGGACCATTACACTAGCAGGGTCTGTCCTTATATGTTTCTAGTACATCTCAATTTTTGTGTCATCTACATATTTCTTCCTCTTTCTGAGTTATTAATGAAAATATTAAACAACATGATCCCCTGTAGCAATCAATGTAATACCCCCACTTACTGTTATCTGTATTGCATATATTATGCTAGGTGCTTTACAGAAAAGTAAAAGAAAAGTCCCAACCTGGAAGAGCTTGCAATTCAAAGAGAGAAAGAGGAAGAACTCTCACAGGAAACACTGAAAGAGGAGTTGAAAAGGTAGGATCGGAACCAGGAAAGCATTAGCTCTCTGAAGACTAGGAGAAGTTTAGGAGATACAAGTGTTCAACCACATCAACCGCAGCACCAAAAATGATGAAGATGGAGAAAAGGCCTTGGATAAAATGTTCAGAAGCACCTAAGTGATTTAGGCCCAGATTTGTGTAGGTATTTAGACATTGTTCTGCTCAGTGCTACAATGCTTAACTGACTGAGAAACCTAAATCTCAGATGGGGCAGTAGTTGGAGAAGGAGGTGGTATCAAAATAGGCTCTTAAGGCAGCAGTGAAGGCACCACATGGGGCAAAGAGAGGTTGGGGATGAGGAACAGGAAAGATTAGGGACCAAAAGAGGACTGTAGATAAAGGATTAAAAGACAATAAAAGGAGATGAAAAAGTAAGTGCTGTTTTCTTCAACCTTTTACTGTGACAGTCTCCGTGTTTTACTTCTGAATAACAGAAGGGGATATTTGGCAGGAGAATGAGGTGAGGGTCACCTTTTTTACCCTACCTCCCCTTCTTCTGCAAGGGCTGCCAGAAAAGAGGATTTTCACACAAAATGATATTGGGATTTTTGATCTATTCTCTAAAACAAACACACACAAACACAAGCAATTTACTTTACGTCCATTTCCCCGGAAATTGGAGAATCAGCTTTTGTTCTGCCAGTTTGATTTTTCACCTAAGAAAACTGGGATCAAATTCATCCCACACGTAAGGTGGTGAAACTTCCATTAAATTCAGTGTGAGTTGCACCTGCTTCCACCAGGGCTAAATCTGGCTATAAAATTCTGTACATTCCTAAATCCGAAGTGTTTCTGCTATAAAAGATAAGCTGAGAACTGTAAAAGTAAAAAATACACAAAGATGAGCCCTACAATTTAATTTAATTTACTTTTTTAAAATAGCACATAGCATAATTCTTCAAGGAGCTAACGTTATATCAGATTCCCGAAGGCCTCGGGTACATGAGGACTCTCAGTTTCACAATGTCATAGTGGGGTAAGATTATCATTATAACTATATACTTGTGCATATATACAAAGACAGACATTAATCTGTTTCCTAATGGTCACTGTTCATCTTAAGCCCAAGGCCTTTATAAAGTAGATAATTTATAATTCATAGATTGTTTTCCATGTCAATATACTGTAAATTATTCGGTTCATTTGGCCTCTGGTAAACTGGGGGGCACTAGATAACATCACTACATACTTCAGTTGCAATTTATGTAAACCACTGCCTAGAATATTTATGCACTTCCACAAAATACAATATGTCATATTGTAATTGTATTGTCAATATTGCAATGAGAATGCTGACTCATTTGCAGGTCTTCTGGAATTCTGAATCTGCTTTGCAGCTTCCCTCCTTGCTGTAATCATACTCACAACTAATTTTTATTGTCTCAGCACATCCTGTCTTATAGTGACCCTAATACCATAAAACCACCAGTAGGAACTGCCATCTTTGTTTTGAAACAGGTATATCAGCAGCGCTGACTGATATCATCATCAATCATAGGTAAAGTGAAAAACCAATTCAGAAAGCACAAACACAGCATATGCTAATTAAGAAAATAACACTGTACACAGCTCAGAGGGGGAGACAGTAGTGATGGCAAAACACTCAACTTCCAGGAACATGATATTTACACTGAAAAGCTTTACAGTGCTTTAAACTACTACTCGCAGGCATTACAATACTATCACTTGACATGGCCAATCTTAAATTTGTTTAGTATTCACTGTAGCACACTGATCACAATTAGCCTGTTTGTTCTTTATATGGCTGTCACAGTAATCACTAATTTAGCTGCAGTCCATTATATTAAATTGATGCTTAAAGTGTTACCATTATATTTAATATTTTCTGTTTGTACTAGGCAAATGGAGAAAACACATATTCAGCATTCAGCTCACTGTTACTGGACTAGCTGCACGCTGTCCTTTCTCGGGAGTCTCTTTGAGTGCATCCTCCTCAGGCATGAGGCCTTAAGCCTTTATGTATTCTGGAATTGTCCTGAAATGAAATTCAACAATTTGTCCATCCTCAGATCAGGACCTGGATTACAGCCCCCTGGTTACCAACTGTGATTTAGTTAGCAGGTCCAACAGGGACTGGACCCTGCCAGGATTTCAATTTGGAAGGCTGGCATATGTTTGCAGCAATACCGAAACAGCTTCTTCAAAACAAAGCATGATTTATTTTGCCAGAAGGTACACAGCACTTAGAAACACAGATTTTAAATAACTAAGAATCCTAAACACACACACGTTTCCTTAGCCTTTTCATCCATAGCTCAGATGGATCTGGCTTACTCCTCATCTTTGAGTGGGCAGAAACAGCAGACACTGCTTGCACCCTGATTCTTCTCTGCAGACATGAATTAAGGTTTCCTGGGGCCTTGAGCCAGACCAAGTGGGGGCCCCCCTTACCCCATCTGCATGTGGCCCCCACCCCCGTTCCACTCCTTCTGCCTGTGGCCCTGCCCACGGCCCCACTCCTTTCTGCCCCTTCCCCGGGGCCCACCCCGTTCCACCCAGGGTCCTCTCCACTGCAGGCTCGCAAACCCTTTTGCTCCTTTTTGTCCCCTCCCCACTGCAGCCCCAAGACCGGAGAAGCTCTGTCCCTGCACCATGGCCCCAAGGCCACACTGGGGAGTGAGAGCTCCTCCAGTCCCAGGGCTGCAGCGGGGGTCTGGGTGCTGGGGCTTCCCCTACCATCCCCCACACTTCTGCTGGTGATGGAAGGGTGCTGGAGCTTGTCCTGACACTCCATAGCTTCTGTCGGAAAAGGGGATGGATGCTTTGGGGGTGGAAGTGACAGGAGAGTGGCTTTCCCCATCCCACAACTACTGCCAAGGACAGGGTCTGCTGGGGGGGCTTCCCCCGTCCCACGGCTGCTGCCGCGTAACAGGCTTGGGATGCCAGGGCTTCCCCCACCCACCTGCCTGGTGGCTGGGGCTCCAGGCTTCTGCCTCGATCAGCAGATTTTTTCCAGGTCCCTACAGTTGGCTGGGGCCCCTGAGGTCCACTGGCTAATCCTCCACTGTCTCTGTCTCGGTTTCTCAGCCACCCTGTCAGCCTTTTCACTGACACTTTCAGGCCAACCTCTGACCAAATCCCCCTCTCTGTCTTTAACAGATCAGTGTTTTTGACCTACAGATTCTCAGACTTGGCAAACAGCGCTGTTGCCACAGTCTGGGCTGAGGAGTACCTCTTCACATCTATAAACTGTGCTATTGTTTGAAGGAATGCTTCTTACCTAGGTCATTGTTTTATCTTTCCTGGGTTCCTAGTTAAAAACTTGGAATGCTTCTCTGCATAAAGTCCCTTCCAGCCCTTATCCAACTATTCATCTAAAACTTCTTTTAGTCTGCCTGAAGAACCCAGTTTGAACTATTATAAGTGAACCTCTCCACAGGGTGACTTCAAAGGAGCTAATAACCAAAAAAATTACATTAGCATCCCTCTTCTCCTAGAGGAGTAACATATAATTCCACAACAACACATACACAACTGCATTTTTAATACAATGGACACCAAAGGTATTAAACCTAATTCAATAAGGTTTACCTTAATCTCATAAAGGTTTGCCTAGGATATTGCAGGATTCTGTCAGTCTATCACACAGTGCATTTTTACAGCAGCACAATGTTGCCCTGACCTCAGCTGCGTCCTCCAATGAGAGCCCCAAATTGCATTACTCATGATAAATTTGTGAATGATGGTAACATTATAATTTTAACACATATTGGAAGGGGATGAAGGCAAACGAGGGAGGGGGAGTTAAGAAAATCTAAAGAGACCATAAAACATAATTCCATTTTTTTAAAAGCATTTCAATTTTTTGGGGTCTGACTCATATTTCTTGTATTTTTCAGGTAGGCAATACTGCATTTGAATTGGGACATTGTGACAGGTGTTCCCAGGGTTCAACCTGAACTGTGGGGCCACTGAGCCCTTTGTCTCACCAACCTGGGCTCCCTCTCACACAGTGATGCTGTTGCTAAGCCACAAACCTTTGTCAGGCATTGTACTTACACAGACATCTGCAGGAAGGGACACACCTAACTGAGTTACATGCGTTTGATGAACCATGAACGAACTAAATAGAAAGGCTCGAGCCAATTCCCCCAAGCTTCCCAGCCTTGCACCCCAAAACTGTACCATCTTCCACTAGTCAGAAGCCTGACCAGTGTAAGTTCATTAAGTTCGCCACTTTTACAAAGGAAAGTGGACATACAACAGCCTTTATAACCTGAGCAGGTTTCATAGGCACTTCAACCAAAACACACTGTTTTAGGTAAAATATAAAACAGATATATTAACTAGGGAAAGATAGATTTTAAGTGATTATAAGTAATAAGTGTAGAAATGAAAGTCGGTTACCTAAATAATAAAATAAATTTGCAGTCTAACTTCTACAAACTAAACAGGATTTGAATCAAGCAGTGTCTCACCCGGATAGATAGTACAAGCAAGTTACAGATCTTCAATACACAGACTGGAATTCTCTTTCAGCCCAGGACCACCTTTCCAGTTCAAAATCTTTGTCCTCCAGACATGTTTCTAGGTGTTGAGTTGTGGTAGGAGTGAGGCTAAGTGATGGGGCACTTCCCCTCTTTTATAGTTTCTTCCAGCTTGCTCTGTGCTCATGCTCTATGCTCATGACCCCATTGGTCAAGCATTCTCCATTGTCTACATGCTCTTTCTGAGAAGTCTCCATTGTATACAGATCCTGGCATAGTCGCTGGGAGGGTGGATTCCCTTTACTGGGTCACCAGCACATCTGGCTACTCCATTGTTGTACCTGAAAGGCTGGTTGTGGGTGTTCCCAAACTCACAACATATTTCAGTAACACACATAGTAAAACTTCATATCTTCACATACAATGATAGCACACACAATCCATGTTAATGTTCAACAGATCAAGACTTTTAAAAATTATACCTCACAAGGTATACCTCACTTTGTAGAAAACATATCATAATTATATGACAGTGGTGAATATGGGGGTGGTCCAGGGTGTTGCTTTGAGGCACAGAGTGCCACAGACTTTCCACAATATTATAGGTCACAAATATTTTAAACAGATAGCAACTAACAACAGAGAGGCAAGTGAACAGCACATGTGGAACTTGAACTGAAAGTTGGAACAACCCAGAGAGGCACCTGGCATTTCAGGTACAGGTTAACAAGAATAGGAATTTGCCTGCAGCAGGAAGGAGGGTGGTTGGGCATCTGAAGAGGGATAAACCTGCACTTCACTGGTGATATTACTGTTAAAGGCATTCTAGCTCTGATTCAGCATGGTACTTAAACACATATGTAACATTAATCCCATGAAGTTGCATGCTTTAAGTCACATACCTGGTTAAGTACCTACTTTGTTGTTAAATTTGTAAGTGGTCACCTGGCAATTCTGTAAAAAAATCATTTGTGGTTATGTTGATAAATATAGGGGTGATTTTTAGGGAGAAAGGAAGGGTTGTTATTCTACCTGGATGTCTTTAAATAGTTTTGCCTTTATAAAAAGGCTAGAGAAAAAAGTTTTGTAGTGTCTGCAACATATAGCACCCAATAAAAGCATACCTATTGTATTAAGTGGTTATATTCACAAACAACATAAAAGCACACTTACACACACAAAAATGTTCACAAGCAGACTCCTTTTAAAGAACCCAGAGCTCAAAAAAACACACTAAGAATCTCAGTTACTGCACCGGGTGAGCAACCGTCTCTTCTTGTTTGAGGAGCGTCCCTGTAGGTGTTCCACTTTAGGTGAGTGTACAGCAGTGCCTGTCAGTGGAAGGAATGGGCTTCAAAGTTGTAGTCATGGTGAGTGATAAGATGGTAAGTACAAATGGAGCATCTGGTGATGAATGCTGCTCTAATGCATAATGTTGTATGAGTGTACAAGCTGACACCCAGGTTGCTGCTTTGCAGATGTCCACTGTGATGTTGCACTCCATTTATTTTATGAAAATATGTTTATAAGTGTGAATATGAAGAAACTGGAACATGCTTCATGCAAAAGATCTCTTGTAAGGTATTGTTACAAATCTTATAATCTACTGAGTGTGTTCATCCTATTTGTACGAATGTATCATTCTTGTATCTAAAACTAGAAATATGAAATATTACTCTGAGGTCCTATTGTAATTATGCAATTAGACCATTAATAGTGGCTTAGGATCTTGATGACACCCATTAACTGGAACAATTGGTTGTAAATGGCTGTTTACTTGTAAGACTTCCTGTATACATGGGTGCCAGCCAGTGAGTAATAAAGTCTCATAGGACTTGTGAACATGTCACATGATACTGGAATCTCTCTTAAACCTGGTGCTTTTTCATTTAGAAGGAAGGGTGGGAACCCAGAGAGAGACAAAGGATTCCTGCCTTGTGCCAAAGATATAAAAGGGGTGGAACAGAACAAAGGGGGCTGCAGTCATGAGAAATTCCCTAGTTACCACTTGAGCTGGAACTAACAAGAACTATATCAGGGGAAAGAATTGGGCCCAGACTAAGAAGGAGTCTAGTCTGTGAAAGAAGTTTACTGGAACATCTCTGAGGGTGAGATTTACCTGTATTCAGTTTTTTAAACGTATTAGGCTAAGACTTACATGTTGTGTTTTATTTTGCTTAGTAACTTACTTTGTTCTGTCTGGTATTACTTGAAACTACTTAAATCCTACTTTTTATACTTAATAAAATCCCTTTTGTTTATTAATTAACCCAGAGTAAGTGATTAATACCTGCGGGAGCAAACAGCTGTGCATCTCTCTCTATCAGTGTTACAGAGGGCGGACAATTCATGAGTTTATCCTGTATAAGCTTTAAACAGAGTGTAACCACTTTGGGGTTTAGAGAGCATGGCCCCTTTAAATCTTTTTCCTAAGGGGGAAGGGGAGCACTGAGAGAAAGGAGCGAAACTGGGGGGTGTGGCTCTGGAGCTCTGAGGGTGAGAAGGGCTGCAGCCTGCAGGTCCTCACAAAGTGAAGCAGCAGAGGAGCTGCCTAACGCCTGGGAAGGCCGATCAGGGACATCCCAGGACAGGAGCCAGGAGGAGCACTGTGCCAGGTAGGAATTGCCCGAGAAGGACAGCTGATCCCAGTATCACGGCTGCCCAGAGGTGCATGGGTTTGTGAGTACTGGGGCTTCTGACTCTGCACTGGAAATAAGAAAGGAGGCTGTTAGCTAGCTAGTTAAATGGGGAGGTGGTCGCTCTGTGTGGCTTTGCAGAGAGCGGCAGAAGAGGGCACCAGAGGGGTTTGTTGGGGAAAGTTTACTGGTGCCGAAGATGACCAGGAGCACCCAAGACTCACCACTGGACTGGAACTTTGCTCAGGACTCCTGAACTCTGTGTGTTGTGACAAAGTTCCTCCTCTACCTTGGTGGGTCCTGCGCTTATTGACAGATTTGCTCACCTCAGTGATCTTCCCCACAGTCTGGATTTAAGCCGTTGCTGATGACAGCAAAAGTCAATGCATCTGGAGATCCATTTAGTCTCTGTTTAGATATGTTGCCTCCTTTTGAGCATGCTGTGATAGAGAGGAATAATTTTGGTGATTTTAAAAAAGCTTTGTTCTCTCGATGTAAAAGACCAGCATCCTTTTTACATCCAGGATTTGGAGTACTGCTTCTTGTTTATTCCCATGGGGTTTCAGGAAGAACGATGGGAAATGAATGCGTTGTTTCAGATGGAATGAGGGGGCAACCTAGTTAAAAACTTGGGATGTGGTCTTAAGGTAATTTTATTTTTGAAGAATGTTGTGTATGGTAGGTATGCCATAAGAACTCCTAGCTCCCCCACCAATTTGGCAAACATGACGACGACAAGGAAGGCTACCTTAATTGAAAGGTAAAGTAGTGAACATGTCACTAATGGTTCAAACAGTGGCCCGATATGGCCCTATAACAGTACATTAAGTTCCCGTGATGGAGTAGGGGGTTGTATTTTGTGGTAGACATTACGAAGGCCCTTAAGAAAATGCTTGGTGGCTGGGTGAATGAAAAAATCAATAACTCACCCACCTTATGGTAGAATGCCATGATAGTTGCAAAGTGTACTTTGACGGAACTCAGGGAGAGAGCCAATTTCTTATGTTCCAACATATAGTCCATGTGACAAAGTTCCTCCTCCACCTTGGTGGGTCCTGCGCTTATTGGCAGATTTGCTCATCTCAGTGATCTTCCCCACAGTCTGGATCAACTCCTCCTGTGTCTGATCAGGAGTTGGGAGGTTTGGGGGGAACCCAGGCCCGCCCTCTTTCTCCGGGTTCCAGCCTAGGGCCCTGTGGATTGCAGTTGTCCATAATGCCTCTTGTAACAGCTGCATGACGTTACAACTCCCGGATACTTCCCCATGGCCTCCTCCAAACACCTTTCTTTTATCTCACACAGGACTTCCTCCCGGTGCTGATAACACTTGTACTCCATAGTCTCCCAGCAGCACAGCCTCTCACTCTCAGCTCTTGGCCTCTTGCTCCCAGCTCCTCACATGCACTTTCTCTCTCTAGTCCTCCCTCCTGAACTGAGTGAGCTCCTTTTTAACCCAGGTGCCCTGATTGCCTGCCTTGATTGGCTGCAGGTGTTTCTAATCAGCGCTGTCTGCCTTAATGGTTTAGCAGGTTCCTGATTACTCCAGTGCAGCCGCTGCTTTAGTCACTCAGGAACAGAAAACTACTCAGCCAGTGACTAGTATATTTGCCCTCTACCAGGACTCCTGTACCACACTGGCTGGTCTGTCACATCCGTATCAGTAAGAAGGGAGAGTAGACTGTGTGATTTATTTATTTTGGCCCCATACAGTGAATCGTCTCCTGTCAGGGCTCTTAATTCCCCACTCTGGCACTTCGAATGCAGAAGGTGGGGCCCGCAAGGATTCTAAAAATTAATACTGGCCACTCCAGGCTTGTACTCAACTCCCAAGGTTACAGCTTTTCTCTGACCTTGGATTGGTAGATGCTGCCACCACCCAAGTGCAGAACCCCTTTCAGAGCCCAGGAAGGTGCACTTGGGAATTCCTTCCTGTGGGGTAACCTCAAGCCCTTTCACTCCCCCTCTGGGGAAGAGCTGAGAAGAAAAAAAAAATGGAAATCAGCAGTTGCCACCAGCTAATTAAACAACATGTTCACAAACCTCTTAAGACACAAAGATCCAATTCTGTTCTTAAAAAAGGAAAATTTATTAATTAAAAAAAAGAAAAAAATACATCTGGGAACTCAGGCTATTGCTGGATTTTAAAAGAGCGACTACATGGATTAAGCACCAAGAATAGCTTTCCTGAGGTGCAGCTTAAAGGTTACAAGCAAAACAAAAGCACCCGGGGTTAGCACAGAGGAATCCATAAGCTGTAACAAAATAAAAGGAATAAACCTAATTGCGTCTTCCTAGACATTTCCTGATCTACTTACATATCCGGGGTTTTAAATGGATAGTTTTCTAGGTATGATACTTATGATTTTTTCACATCTGGCCCAACCCTCTTATAGCAAAGCTGCTGTCCTGTCCGCCTCTCCCCGGGAGAACAACAGATAGACAGACAAAAGGGGAGTGTCTTTTTCAATTTTAAAAAGTTCTAGCCTTCGCATTGGCTCTTTTGGCCAGGTGCCCACTTGCTTCCTTTTACCGATGCATAGCAGTGAGACTTTTTAATCCTTTACAGGTAGATCAATTAGAGAATAGCTACTGAGGGATTTTGTAGCTACTGGCTGGCCGAGTGTCCGTAAAAGGGAACTACTCCCTTCCCTTTATTTATCACACCTCCATAAGTAGGTATGTCGAGTAGTTGGTCTACGACTGGTTAACAGAATGTCCTTTACTTCCTCTAAGCAGGTTATTTTGGTTTCTTGGAGCAATGGAATAGCCACACCTTGAGGTGGAATCTTGTCAAGTTCAGATAGTGAACCTGGCCCGCATCTTGTGAGAGATCATGAGGTAGCAGAGGAAGTGTGTGTGATGAGCACACAGCCTTCTTTAGGAGATAAAGAAACCAGTTCGCCAGATCCACGTGGGGGCTACCAAGATGACTTTGGAATTGTTCATTCTGATTTTGTGTATACTCATGATAGAAGAGGGGTCAGCGGGAAAGTGTACAGAAGGGGTGCATCCTATTTGATGAGAAAGGCACCACCCAGAGAATGGGGACCCAATCCTGCCCTGGAACAGAACTGTAGACATTTGGCATTTTGTGTTGTCCTGAGCAGCTCTACAGTTGGGAATCCCCATTGCTTGAATATATTCAGTAGCACTCAAGGATCCATTTCCTACTCATGATCCTGGGAGAATTTTCTGCATAGTGCATCTTCAGAGGTGTTCTGGCATCCTGAGATGTCGATGTTGTGGCTGATGCACCAAATCCAAAGTAGCATGGCTTCCATTCATAGGTAATATGAACATGTCCCCACTGGTTTATAGAGAACATGCAACCATCGTTGTCTGTGAAGATCTTTATAGTTTTGTTCTTGATCATAGGTAGGAAATGGGAGCATGTATTGTGAATCGCCTATAGCTCCAGTAGGTTTATACGTAAGAGGAAGTCTGGTGGGGACCAACAGTCTTGGATAGCGTGAGCCTGCACGTGTGCCTCCTAACCTAATAGGGAAGTGTCTAGTGATCATCACCGTTGGAGGGTTCTGTAAAAAGAGGACTCGTGCATAAACCTTGTTTGGTCGTGTCCACCACTGTAGGAGTCTTTTACTTTGTTTGGCATCATAAGACATTTGTTTATGCTGTGTCTTTGCAGAACGTAGACTGTTCAGAGCCAGGCTTGTCGGCATCGCATGTGCAGTCTGGCATATTTAACGATGAACACCATTGTGGACATGTGGCCCAACAGTTGTAGGCAAGCCCTGGCCAATGTCTGCAGACTGTCTAACGTTGTGAGTAAAGTTGTGAATTGTTGTCAGGGCAGAAAGGCTGTAGCCTCCAGAAAACTGAGGCAGGCTTCAATGAACTCCATTTTCTGCACAGGTGCTAATGTTGATTTTTGTGCATTTATTTGTAGGTCTAGACATGTGAAAAGAGCTACTGTGTTTTGAGTAGCTCCTAGTGCCCCTTGCTGAGTCAATGCTTTCAGTAAACAATCATTCAAATACGGGAACATTATGATCCCTTGTCCGCGGAGGTGAGCCACCACCACCAAAAATAGCCATTGGGCAGTGGAGAGTCCAAAAAGGGCAGTATTTTGTACTGAAAGTGGTCTGCTCCTAAAACAAATCTAAGGAACCTTCTGTGTGAGGGATATATTGTTATATGAAAATATGCGTCATGGAGGTCGAGGGCTGAGAACCAGTGTCCTCTTTCCAGTGCTGTAATTACGGTTGCTCGTGTGATCATCCTGAAGCTTTGAGTCTTCAGAAATTCACTGAGTTTTTGTACGTCAAAACTGGGCCTCCATCCTCTCGTTTTTTTCGGGGTTAGGAAATAATGTGAATAGAATCCCTTCCCTCTGTGTTGTGTTGGTACTGCTTCCACTGAGCCTAGGTATATAAGGTGGTTTAGCTCCTGCCATAGCAGATGTTCATAAGAGGGGTCTCTGCAAAGGGACAGGGTGGAAGGGTGGATGGGAGGCTGCTGTAGGAGACCATTGTCCAGGGAAAGTCCGTGATTTGGGCTCAGACGCCAGGCGCAGAGATTTCTCCATCATAAGGAGTTTCAACTGCAAGTCTCTCGTCTTCCTGGTGCAGGCTTTCAGGTTATAGCAATGGGAGAAGTGCTGTGGAATGTGAGACTCACCAAGGCAGTGGACACACTGCAAGCGCCCATCAGAGACTAGAATAGAGAGTCTGCACGTAAGGCAGAGTTTAAGGGGAGGTGGACATGCCCCTCAGAGAAGGCTTTTTCCCCAGAAGGGAGAACAACTACTCTTCTCTGAAGGGTCACTAACAATTGAAACTTAATTTCCTAATATAAATGGGAAGTAAAATAAACAGAGAAGGAAAGGAAACTATAAGATAATCAACAATTAACTTAATGCTACTTAGGTTGGGTACCAAGGCACTCCTAAGTGCTCCGACTCAAGCCAAAGGCAGTAAAGAAGGAACTTCGGGGGGGACGGGGGGGTTGGTCTCACAGTGCTTTATAATGGCCTGAGGCACTGTAAGGTGGAGACAGCGCATATGCGACCCAATCAAGCACTGCTGCTACAAATCTCTGATAGCAAGCGCTGGGGCACATGACTACCTTAAATGGAGCACCCACAGGGATACTTCTCAAAGAAGAATCTTTTAGTTCGTGCTTACAGGGTCCACATGGGGGTAGTTACAGTGCAGCACTTTGGTGCATACTGCTATTCAAATCCCTGTAGTTAGAACTGTGGGGCAGTGTAGACATGCCCTAAATTATTCATAGGATTGTTTTCGGCATCCAGAAGATTACTTCTGTGTTGACAGATAAAGAGAGGCCTCTTTGGTAAGAGATTTTTTTCCCAGTATATTAACTTCTGATTTATTTCAGCATCTCACTTATAAAACCATTTTGCAACATCAATAACATAATATTTGTTAGACGAAATTCTGGGGATGTACATTAGTCAGAAGTTTGCAATCTATTCTCACATCTGTTTTCTCAGCTCTTTGGGAATTACGAAGCACAGATCAAGTATAATTTCATGCTTTCTAAAGTACTCCTTAAATTCATTCCTTTTTTGTACCTATTTCATTCAATCTCTTTTTTCTTGTTCTCCTCCCTCCTCCACCCTCCCAGCCCCATTCTCCAAAACAAATCATTCAACTTTTATCATTCTGCCAGGCGTCCCTTGAAAACTCTTCCTTTACCCATCTCCTGATTTCTCCTCCTCCAAATATAACCCACTTTACCTGGTTATCCATCTTAATTACCAGTAATCCCCACTTTCGGCTAGCATCTTGTATTTGACTGGACTATTTAGGACTTAAATCCTGCTCCCACTGAAGTCAATGGGAGATTTTCTATTACTTTCAATGAGAGCAGAGGCACACCCTTTGACTGTAACTCTTCAGGTCAAAGAATGCTCACCTAGCTTTGTAACAATGTATGGCATTGAATATATGATTTTGAAAATAGTAATACTGCAGTGCATTTATTCAGCTTTTCATAGCAATATCTGCAGAACTGCTGCACCAAGCAACATCTTCAAATGACTCATATGTAGTTTAATTCAATGACCTATTTCTTGGCAGGAAAACATAAAGCACACATACCAAAAAGGCACAGTATTTATCCCCATCTTTTCTTAAGTATACTAGGGTCATTAACTCAATAAAGTAATAGCATCACCCTTCACCATATTAGTATTTGGGATACAAGCTGTCTCTGATGAGTTAGCAGCTTAGCCAACAAACAAAAAACAAAACATCTCAAGACACTGTAAGCCTGGGCAAGAAAATGATAGGTACCGAGTTCTCTCAATCTCCAGTGAAGCCAATGAAAATGGCATCTACTCAGCATCACATAGGAAAAACTTAACAACTCACAGGATGGTGTCCTGTCGGTATATAGTAGAATGAGGATGTAAAAAAACATGTAGTTCTATCAGACTCACTTGACGGTTGCTAGGCTGGGAATATGTATTTCCCCCATAACAGAATTTCACCAGTCACTAGAAGTGTCCCAATGGAATGTCTTATTAAAGGCACTTTTTGAAACACAGTTATAAAAGGGTCACTTCAAAAATGCAATCAGTAAATACAGGTAGGAAAAAAACTGCCTTCTTCCTACAAATATTTATTTTCTTCTTATATGTTATACACACATTAGATGTTATAGATCATACTGTATTGTATTTTTTAAGATATAATTATTTCTATAATGCCATAACATGTGTCTGATACTTTATAGACAGAAAACTTTACAAATAAGTTATAAAAGATGAAACTGTGTCTTTAAGGAAACACTTTAGACCATTAAACAGATTTATGCATTGTAAACGGATGATTACCAGCCTATTTTATTTGAGAGGAAGAAAGTAGTTTGTATTAGCTGTTGATTCGTAAAAGAATACATGCAATTTTGTGGCTGTGTCAGATTTTTATGAGACCTGAATATGTAGTAAAAGCAATAGTGCAGGTCCACTTTCTGATCTTGCTGTATTAATTACCATCCTGCAAAAGGATCCATGTATTGCTATGAAGGTCTGCCTTAGTGAATCCCTTTGCAGGGTCAGGGCCTTATTTACAGTCAAGAACAAGCAAAATAAAAATGACATAGGAATTGCCCTGCTAAAATGTACAAATAGAACAGACCCTCTAATCCAACATCCTGTCTCTTGCAAAGTCCAACTGCTAAAATGAGAAAATAATTCCTTCACATGAAAGGATGAAAGCCTGATAATGAATCTAACTATGTGATTCACAAGGAAGGGAGATTTATTCTTGATATGAACTGGGATTGAGTTTATGACACAAAGGATGAGACATAAGGAGAGAGAGATTTACCCTGAGCCACTATTTACATCTGTCACAAACCAGCAATTTTCTGTATATCATCTTATTCCTTGAACATCTACTCTGTTCAGGTCTAAAGTTGCTGTTTCTGATCTTATTCCTGCCCATCCTTTTAAAAGTGATGTACTTGTCACAGAATTACAGGCTTCTGTCTTCCAGCTCTCTTGGGCGAAGACCCACATCTCTCCCCTCCTGACTGGGAATTTTAAGGCTCCATAACTCCCTGGATAACACTGTGATATTCCCAGCCAGAAAGACAGCCTAAAAAAAGGCCAACATCTGTGCTTTGTTTTCTCTCTGAAGGTTATGATCAGTATATTGTCCGCAGTTATAAGTTACCATGCAGCTCCTTCTAAGCAAAAATATTTATTCTGAAGGTAAAAGCATTACAGAGAAAACACATTAAAACAATAAAAGAACCTACATCTATACTAAACATCTTACCAAAGGTTACCCCCAACTACAACCTAGGGCTCTGCTAGGTTTTAGTCCTTCAAAACGCAGAACTGGGTTTTCTCCATGATTACAAGTCATCTATCTTAGATTCACAACCAGAACATAGGCTGGGCAAATCTGCCATTTATTTATATAGCACAGGCCTTTGATCTTGGCCTTCTGTAGCAGGCAATCAGCAGGTAATGCCCTCTCCTCAGGGGGCTGCTTCAGAAAGCAGTGTTTTGCATAACAGGAGTAGGGGGATTTGTAATAACATCTCCCAAGGGATTCCCCAGGAAATCCACTCTAATTATCCCAAAAGTCCATACTTGTCTGGCACATTTTCAGTATAGTCTTTCAAACTCCCATACACTACTCAGGTCCCACAGGTGGCACATCTCCCCACTACGGAAGCTATATACAATTCCAGCACATCTTAATACGACAAAGTCTTCCAAGGTTATTGCAGGAGATTGCCAAATCAGAGTCTCAATGCATAGCAATGTACAGCAACTACCTTCTCCATGGATGAGACTGTTGTAACAGATATGGCAATGTATTTAAGCATACATCTAAAAAGACGGTTACTCACCTTTGTAACTGTTGTTCTTCGAGATGTGTTGCTCATATCCATTCCAGTAGGTGTACGCGCCACGCGTGCAAGCTCATCGGAAGACTTTTACCCTAGCAACTCCAGCGGGCCGGCAGGTCACCCCCTAGAGTGGCGCCGCCATGGCAGCTGATATATACCCCTGCCGCCCCGTCCGCTCCTCAGTTCCTTCTTGCCGGCCACTCCGACAGTGGGGAAGGAGGGCGGGTTTGGAATGGATATGAGCAACACATCTCGAAGAACAACAGTTACAAAGTATAAACCGTCTTTTTGAGTGAGTTGGCTCATATCCAGTCCAGTAGGTGATCCAAGCCTACCTAGGCGGTGGGTCGGAGGAGAGTCGGCAGCGTGAAGCATGGCAGAGCTGAAGGCTCGTCATCCTAGACTGCTGACAAGGGAATAGTTGGGGACGTAAGGTATGGATGTGAGGAGCAGGTCGGCTGCCTGCGAATTTCCTGGATGGGCACGTGGGCAAGGAAATGCAGCCTGTCAAAGAGGCTTGAGCCCTGGTAGCATGTGCACAGTCCACATAACGCCCGTGAGGTAGAGGTGAGCAAGTCATAACAGGCCCCGTTACAGGATGTACCCATGAGGAGATCCTCTGAGATGAGATAATCTAGGCAACCCTTGACCCGTTCAGCTATGGCAACGAAAAGCTGGGGGATTTGCGGAATGGCTTGGTTCGCTCTACATTAAAAGCGAGTGCCCCTACAAAGTTCTAAGGAGTGCAGCTGCTGCTCCCCTGTGAGACGAATGGGGTTTCGGGAAGAATAGCCGGTAGGGAAATGATCTCCTGGTGACATCAAAAGGCACGACAGAGACTACCTTGGGGAGACTGGCTGGTGTTCGGCTAAGTTGCACTTGTCGCGATGAAAACATCGCGATCATGACGGGGGCTCTGGGACTACGAGGGCCGGATTCCGACAACTCGTATAAGACGGAAGGTGATGGCTACGCAGGAAGCCGCTGTCTCCTTTAGGAAGAGATACGATTGGGAGGAGAACACCGTAGCTTCACGCGGTCTCAAACGGGGGGCACCATAATCGGGAACAAAACCAGGTTCAGTGTCCAGGAAAGGGGGCGCGGGCTGCGAATCTGGGGGTAAAGAACTCCAAACGCTCTTCAAGGAACCTAGTCCATCGGTGAGAGTAAGACAGAGCGGCACATGCGCTTCCGGGTGGAAGGTGGAGACTAGCGCTCAAGTGAACGGAGAAGAGGACACCGCAGGCTTGCTGCTTGAGCGACCAAATGGTAATCGAGGACGTTAGAGTATGGGAACCTCGTTAGGGAAGAAGCCCGATCCGTGCCACCAGAACACGCTAAAACGCTTCTGCTTGCCTCCGAAGTAACGTCGCCATCAGTAGAAGGCTTATCCTAGCTTCCCAGGCAGCACCTGTTACCAGAGTATGAGCAGCGGCATTTTGGATAACCTGGTCGAGGACTACAACTCAGGAGCACGCGTGAGGTGCAGCGAGCTGAAAAGTCCAGGTGACTGAGCCGGCTGTGGTCCTGCGTGATCAGGTCGCAGGTGAAGAGCCGCAGGGGGAGCAGGGTAGCTACAGACAGGTTGGAACAGTGGAGAACCGAATGCTGAGGGCCACGCAGCAGCGCAGTCAAGTGATACAAGCGGGCCCCATGTCCTCGCACTGAATCAGAAGAGACCTTGTGTAATTAACGGAAATGGGGGGAACGCGTAAAACGGTCTCGCCTGCATTCAGGAAAAGAACTCCGCACACCCGCACCGGTTCGAGACACGTGGAGATAGAACAGGAACATCGGCACTACGATCCATCTTGGGGACATCCGGACCCATCGCGAAGAGAGCCAAGAGACGACGTCCGGTGCGAAGGGGACCACTCGTGGGAGAGAGGAAGGAACCTGCTCAGAACGTTACTCCGCACAGCATGTTATCGAGACCCCCGGGAAGAAGGATGCAACGGGAACTCGGAGTGGGTTCGGAATGCAGCCCGAGCAGGCCTCATGGGCCTCGCCAACACAGAGGAGGAGACCTCGGCCCCGTGCTTGTTATTATACACCGATCGTCGTGTTGTCGGTGAATAACTGAAGAACGCACAGCTGGACCTTGAGCTGCTGATGGAATGTTTGACAAGCAAGGCTGGACCGCCCTAATTTCGCACGTTGATGTGGAGGGCTAGTTCGGAGGAGACCAGCGCCTGGTCTGCAGGGTTTCCGAGATAGCTCCAGCCCAAGTCTGACGCCCACACAGATCGTTAGTTAGGGACACATTGAGGCTGAGCGATGGAATGGAGCCCCCATGGAAACCAACCCCCACAGGCCATGCCAACCACAAAGACAGCACACTTAGATCACGATTCGTGTAATTGGAATCAGAGTGTTAGCAGCCACACGCTCTCGCTAACCCAGCGCCCGATCAGAAAGATCACGTTGCCGCAAAATCAACTGCTGAGATATCAACACACAATACAACACTTCTGTGTCAGCCCTATTTACCAAAAAGTATGACACGCCCAGTCCCTTAGCGAATGGCTGGAAGAGGCCGCGTAGAAAACGATCTGTATCGAATCTGGCCTAGGGTATGTTCTCTTTTACTGGGAGCACAAGGCACACACTAGTCTCTTCCCCCCCTACCTAAATCCGTACTAGTGCGCTAGTGTTAATTTAAAGGGCTCTTATGGCCTGGGCTCTTAACTCGGTCGGGGTAAATAACAGGATTCGGGTAGTCCTCGAAGTCCTGAGCAGACAGGAATCAAATAATATTAGTGTCACTGCTGCTTCGCATCATTAATATAAAGCCTCCATTATTAGAAGAGCACTGAATTAATAAATCTCCACTGCACTTGCGAGTCCTCCGCAAATTCATGTATGAAGAGAAAGTACCTGCCACAACGCGCGCAGCCTTGCGAGCTCCGCCACCTGAAAATGAACCGACTAATCCTCGAGCCCCGCCAACGAGCCACACCCATCCACACCTCGCCCTAAAACTATCAGCCCAGCTCCCTCTACACCACAGACATAACACACGACGTCCCTGACCATCTCCCAAGTGTCATCACAATCCTCGCCTCATTCCACACCACTGAGCTCCTTAATGAAAGCTTCCTCACACATATGTCCAGGCCACCCACCCATACCTTAGATGAGAGGTCTATCCATCGCCCAATCCATTAATAGCATTCAGACAGTCTGTAGTGCAAGCCCTCACATTAACTCCTGAAGACTGACAGCATAGAAGGCTATCAGGGCAATCGCAACTTACAATTGTACGTTCCCGCTCTCCACCAAGTCTATCAAACTACCGATTAGCTCTGCATAAAGCCCCAGCAACTGTAGCAGTATCTTCACAAAAAATAGGAAAATTGCCTCATAGGCTGACGCGTCAGCCAAATTGCCTACATGATATTGCAGATAGAAACTAAAAAAAATGGACAATTCCTAAGCGTAATTTATTACTGAGTAACTTCCAACAGAATCTTTACAAAGAAAAGTATCTTACCCTTATCTCACCCTAAGAAATCAGTTTTATGCCAACCACAAAACAGACTAATGTTGTGAACACAAATCAAAGAGGTTTTAAATAACTTATTTTGTACGCTTCAGTGCAAGTTAGGAATGAAACAAAAGAGAATATTAATGAAAGATAAAAACGTTTTTAAATGAACACACAACACACTATGCCCATCGCCTGAAGCACACACTGGGCTGCTTTAATTGATGACCCCAACAAAAATCGCCACAAAGGCAGGGGCCCAATAGTGCTAATAGAAATGCAAAGTAGGAGGGGTTGAGACGTGAGCACACAAACAAAACTAACAGTGAAGAAGAAAAGGTAATCTGTTATCAGTCACCGCAGGGTCTCAATGTCATACTTAAAAAAAGGATATTTATAACACTCCATGCCTGAACAAGCATGATGCATGGCATATACTGGCCTGGCCGGAACTACTTCACATATGATAAGGTTTGCTAGATATACAGTTTTATCTACCCATTCAATCTAAGCACCAACTAGAGAGGACGCAACATCGACATATTCACAGTTGAACACTGATTAAGGTTGCAGAACGACCAGAACTACCGTCCAAAATGACGAAGCACCTCTAGCAGAATATGAAGATAGAGGAAGACCGAAGCAAGTGGACCAAAACAAGGCAGAAGAGAAGAAAGATAAAGAGCAAGCAGACATAAAGAATGGAAGGTAAGAACAAAAGAGATAGAATAACTAATTACACGTGCATGTAGAGATAGCCAGCATTTCGATAATATGATCATAAATGAGTTTTGAAAAGACATCCAGCACATGGAATACCGTCAAGTGATAGGGATTTCGTGCAAAGCAATCCCCGAAGAGCCAGCAGCTCCGAAATTCAGCATGCGTCCATGCGTGCTGCGCATAGAACGTTGAACAGGAGACCCAGCCATACTCCATATTAGCCTATAGTTAGCAAAGACTTTAATTGTTCTGTATCAATAACTGAGTACTCAAGAGCATGAAACAATTAGCTTATTAGTGATGCAAATGAAGCAGATGGTTGCTATTTACTGCACTTTTGACCTGCCAGTAAAAAACACACATGATGTCACACGCAGGCAATCAACTTTTACTCGGAGACCTCAAGCAAATTTTTTTACAAACAAGGCAAGAATCAGCCTCAATACTATAAGGAACACCAACAACCACACACCTTGAAAAAGAAGACTAATGAAATAAAACAGGACTAACCTATGAAATTTTTTCACTTTACACTAACAAAAAGCCTGAAGTTAAAAGCCTCATTCCAAATGGATTTCGGAATCGTTTCCTATATAAAACTCAGACCTGACCGTCTAACACATCGCAGCATTCGATATTGATCCCGACTCAAGCAACAGACTCACGGACCGCAACGGCCCAGCCCAGTAATTCACCTATATACACCTATAACAGTAGACCAGCTGGAAATCCCTGAATTTTGAACATCTATGTACCTTCCAATGAAACATTACATAAATATGAGGCACTTCTAAATTTTGACTTAAACGGCTGCAAAGACACAACTCCCATAATTTGACACGTTTGGTTCTAGTTTTTTGCGAGAGAAAAGCCAAACTTTACTCGTATTACAACCTTAGAAACATGCCTGGCAACCAAAATTGGCCTACTATACCTATACATCTCAAAAACGAGCCCCAAACTTACATTTTCACGGACGACATATTGCGCTTCATCACAGTTAAGGGTCTTATGCTCTTACGCCACGATACACAAACGGAGCATTTTAGCACGAAGAGATTTCTGACTATCTCAAAAGACCACAACGACCTCTCATATAAACCTTTTCATACTCTCGAACATAAATGGTGCCTTTGTCGTCCAGCAGTCAGCAACAACTTAGAGTTTGCTGAATAAATTAGTCGAGAATACCAATACATGCACCACTAAAAAGGCATCCTGCTGACATCATACCTCGCCAAACTAGCACCGAGTGCAGAGAGTGATACAAAGACAAGCTCACAATGATCCATCTAAGGGCTCAGCCAGTATGTAAAAATGCAGGCATCTCGCCAAACCAACAAAACCCTGTCCACCTAGCACTGAGTGACACGACAATGAAAGGTGCGTATGTCGCTATACACAGAGGTCGAAATATGGAAGATTGAGCCATAGCAACCACGCTACCCCCGCCTAAACTCGTCTCCTACATCTTCCCTCGTGGGCGTGCAAACCTATGCGCTTACTCGACACCAGACTGTAGGGTCAGGTGGGGAAGCACCCAAGGCGTCGCACTGGCGGGATTTCTGGCAGTGGGGTCAAGTCTCCGGGTCTCATCGACACATAAACCGACGTTCATGGTAAGGACAAGCAACCTAGGTTCATAGCGATAGTGCCTGCCAGTCTGGCCGATGGCACAAACTAAACATTAAAAGGCAGGTCGCAGTAAACAGCAAACATACAGAACATCCCTGCACGCCTGCAGCTGGAGAAAGGACGAGAACTCCAAGTGCGCCCCAGTGCGGTCGGAATGCTCCACCTGGGCCCCTTACATGACTGTCCCCAAAACACCATACAGCTCATCGATGTAGGAACCCTCATACCCTAGTCATATCGCACTTGAGGTCTCCTAGAATCTCCCCAACGCCCAAAAAGAGAGAGTCCTCCCGTTGCGTCAACCTGCCCCAACATCCGCTCTGCCTCTATATCACACACCCCCGCCACCTCCAACGCCAAATTTCCGTCTCTCCTGACTCCGAATCTTCCATAAATCACTCCATATCGCCCCGTTTCCTCTTCCCACCCCTGATCTCCCAGACGGGCACTACACCGTTGACCAAATTCCCCTGATTTAACTAACCATCATGCTCCTCACCCCCTTTCCCTGATTCTTATGACCTGGCAACCTCCTCGTCAAAGTGTGGCCCAGCTATCCACTTCCCATCCCATCACATACTCTATCCTCGCTCTCTCAGGTTAAGACATACATCAAAAAACAACAATGAAAAAAACGCCCACCACCCGGCCACATCACGGCCCCACACCCCTCCCACCCACCAAAAACCAAATGTGATTAAATCACAAGCACATATAGCCATAACCTCTGAAAAACCACGCACTTCAATGCATCAAAGTGGAACTCAAGAGGGAGCGGTATATAAACAAAAGAATGCCTACAAGTAGTTCAGTCACAGAATGAAACCTAAATTATTTTGCCAATACTAATGGGACTGCCAGATGGTCGTGGCATTGGCTTGAATGGTCCGAATGAAGGGAAGGGCGACACGAGTGGGCGCGTCGGCCGACAGTATGCTCACCACTGGGTCCTCAATCTTGGAGACCTCCTCAGCCTGTAAATTCATGTTGTGTACTACGCGCCTGAGGAGGTCTTGGTGTGCCCTGAGGTCAAGTGGAGGGGGACTGGTGGATGTCATGCCTGCCACTGCCTCATCCGGGGAGGATGACGAGGAGAGACCTGGCAGGAGTGGATCCGTCGGCGGCTCTGTCTGGAGCACTGCGTCCGACTCTGGTGGGTGCTCAGGGTCCTGAGGCTGAGATGACCTCTCCTCTGCAGGGGACGGAGGAGGACGGGAAGAGGTGGCCTCCAGAGCCCTGTGTTCGGAAGTGGACGAACGCGGAGGGATCTGCTGAGGGCCCTGGGCTTGGTGGTATGCCCAGGGGGTCCAGAAACCCCACTGCTGAGGACCATGCTCCTGCTGGGTCTCAGGAAACAGAGTAGCAGGCCTGTCAGCGTCTAGGTACGCGCTGTCCGCTCGCGAAGAGACTGATGCCTGACGAGACGGCAATGGAGGAGCCGAACGGGAGTGATACGGATCCAGCACTCCTGATGGCGGAGACCTCCTCGGTGCCGGAGATCAGTGCCGTGAGCCATACCGGTGCCGCGATCGAGACCGGGACCTGGCACCAGCCTGGTGCCGGGAGGTCGACCTGGATCTGGATCGCCGACGGCGAGAACGGCTCCTCATGTCACGGTGCCGGTAACGATGGCTCAAGTCCGAGTGGTGCCGGGAGTATTGGGACCAGCGTGAAGATGACCTATACCGCGAGTACGACCGGTACCACCGCGGAGATCGGTGCCGGGACTGAGAGCGGCATCTTGAGCGAGACCTCCCTCGGGACCGGGAGCGGTACTGGGATCTTGACAGTGATCAGTGCTGACTCAGGGAATCCAGGGACTGTGGTCATCGGCTTCCCCTTCGATTGAAGAACCCGCACCGGCGATGCTAGGAGTTGGGGCAGCGTAGGCTCCGTCAACACGATGAGGTCCCTGGCTGAGGAGAATGTCTCGGGCGTGGATGGGACCACCAGCTCGACCCCAGATCTTAGCGGGGAGCTGAGAGGGACCGGACTCGACGGATCTCCTGGGCCCGGAGTTGACGAAATCCCTGGCACGGCCGCCGCGGCCCGAGTCGGCGCTGGGTGCTTCGTCCGAGCCTGCTTAGCCGGGGTGGAGGACGTTGATGGTCTTTTCCCGGGGCCAGGTGCCGGAGAAGGTCAGTGCCGCGGCGTTTTCGCGGGCCCAGAGTGGTCCGGTGCCGCAGCCGAGGCGGCACTTGGTGCCGAGGACGAAGGGTTAAGTGCCGCTTCCATTAGGAGAGTCTTTAGGCGCTGATCTCGCTCCTTCTTGGTCCTTGGTCTGAAGGCCTTGCAAATTCGGCACTTCTCAGAGATATGCGATTCCCCAAGGCACTTCAGGCAGGCGTCGTGGGGATCGCTAGTGGGCATCGGCTTCTTGCAGGCCTAGCACTGCTTGAACCCCGGTGAACCAGGCATGAGCCCGGCGCCTGGCGCGGGGGAGGGCTAGAGCCCAAAGCCCGCTAACTATACACAACAAGAACTATTAACTACCACTATTCTATACTTCACTAACTATAACTAAAACTATAATTAGAACTAGAAAAACGACGAATAAGGAGAAGCTAGGGACGTGGAGGACAGCTATGCCGCGCTCCACAGTTCCAACGACCGACACGGCGGTAAGAAGGAACTGAGGAGCAGGCGGACCGGCAGGGGTATATATCAGCCGCCATGGCGGCGCCACTCTAGGGGGCAACCTGCCGGCCCGCTGGAGTTGCTAGGGTAAAAGTCTTCCGACGAGCGTGCACGCACGGCACATACACCTACTGGAATGGATATGAGCAATCACTCGAAGAAGAAGGTATGTTTTACACTGCAACTGGTGGCATAGTTGCACTGCCCTAGCTGTACTCTGCTAGTTACAATGTGAGCCTCAGCACTGGCTGCACATATTAATATCAATGAGCTTGTACAGCCTGCGCCGAGCCTCATGTTGTGGCATCATCTCCACTATTTTTAGCGAGCTATCTAGCCTACATGAGCTCCCATTCACTGTAGATGTACCCTAACTGTCACACTGGAAGATTTGCATATTTCAAGAAAAGGCACTCTCTTATGTATCTTGTTGAATTGGTATGCAAAACAACACACAGTATATTGAAATCAAGCACCAACCATTTTCCTTTTTGAAACAGTAATATACCTGCATAAAAATAATACGTGTCTGAATTTAGAGATCACTGTTTATCAAATAGTAAATATATTTGTCCTTTACATCCAAGGCATTGTTAACAAAAACTATTTTGCATGCTGAAATTGTTCTAGAAGTATTTTTGCAAGATTTTTACTGGCATTTTTATCAATGTTTTTGTTCAGAGTTATAATCCATCTTAGTGTATGGATCTGAAGTGGGGTGGGTGGGACAACAATTTAAAAGCAAAAGTTTCCAAAGAATGAAATTTGATAGTTGTTGTGCAATAATTTCTAAAACACTTGTCACTATCACTTGTACTCACTGCCTTTACAGAGTAACAGAAAATGAGACAAGGAAATAAAACATATATTTAACCTATATTAATCTCTTTACTGATGTAGTTACCTTTAAGTCTTTTTTATATTTTTTTTCAAATTCTGCAAACTAAATAAGCCATGTAATTCCCTTTTTGCCCCTAAAATTATTAAGTTACCTGTGACCTGCTTAAGCCAAGTAACTGTAGAAAACAAGATCCATTAAAATATTACTAAAACAAGACTATTTGTGTAGCCAGCATCTTAAAAATCTGCTAATTATTTTTTTCTCTTCTGAAGTACTAAGCTTTCATTGTAATAGACTCATTCCCATGGAATTTATCCATGGATTACAGCCTCACCGCTCAAATGCTTTATTGCTATTTCATAATTAAACTCGGAGCTTCACTGTCTCCAGGCACACTAGGGAAGGAGACAGTCAGTGTGTCATGTCTGACCTAAAAATGCTTAATCTTAAGAGTCACACCCAGACCCATCAAAGTATCCATAGATTGTATAAAATGGTGCATTACTCTGGAGAGCTTCCAGTTTCATTACATTTTTTTAATCATTATCAGGAAAAAAAAGTATGTGTTAAATGGAGTAAAAAATTTAAGTACTTCACAAGACTCTAACACTAATTGTTTCTGTAGCTCCCATTCTTTGCTGCAACATAGTTAGTTTGCTACTTCATTTTGGTTTGTTTTTAAAATAGCATGAATATGAGAAAGACTCCATACGGGACTGAACGGAATACAAAGCACTTCCCCCACTAATTCAGTAGTATGACTATCGCTCAGATCAATAGCAGTCAAAACTCGTTATTAGCCATGGGATATTTAATAATTTCTCAAAGAGCAGGCAACCTAAATTACTAGTAGACCACAACCAGGTCTCAGTTACTAGTAGACTACAATCACAGAGGATATTAATGGACATCCTTGACAGCAGTCTCTGCAGAAATACTGAGAACTAAATGGACATGGAGACTGAACTATCTGCTCCTGGGTGAGTCATACTGTTCAGGTATGTGTGCACAGAAGCCTGAACTGTTGTTACCCGTGCTCTACCTTGTTTTCATAAAAAAAGGGCTTCGGTCTGCAGATAATCACACTGGGACCATTTGTTAGCATTGCATTGGAACAAAAAATAAACATAATTTGGAAGTGTTTAGATGAGCCAGTTTTAAATCTAAGAGACACTACTCATTGCCCTTTTTGATAATGGCAGAGGACAGAATTCAAAAGAAAAAGTTTATAGTAACTCCTGGGAAAAGAAAATAGAAAAGTTACTCAAATTCTTAAAATTTTGTCTTTTTAATTAGCATTGCAAGCAATGTAATCCATCTGACTCCAAAAAACTGTGGAGTGCCGGTGGTTGGCAGATTGATGTTGGTTGTTGTTAAATTTATGTAAGTGGCTCTATGACAAGCTGCAAAATTAACTTATAGTCAACTCACAAATCTGATCTAAGCTAAGGCTTTAGGCCTCTTTCAGCCTGTTACATACAAAATTTGCACCAATTGAACTGTAACAATTTTTAAAAATTAGTGAAACTGGTGCTAACCTCTTCGTGGACCCTCTTAAATTGATTTAACTCTAACTTATATTGGAGTCAGCGGGAGCTGCAGGTGCTCCACATTTTAGAAAATTTGCTGTGTGTGTTTAGCACGAAGACACAGCAGAACACTGAGCTCTTCATCATGGAATAATTGACTGGAATTTCAAACTTAGCTATCTAGCAATTTAACATGCAGAGACCAGAGCAACAAATGCATTATGAATGGTGCAAATGAACAGAAGAAGCAATGACGGTTACAAGTGGATGATAGAATAACATGGACAATGACAGTGAAGGCTCTGAATACTGGCTAATCAACTGGGCCAAAGAGGGTAACAATAATATTTTTTATGTAAAATTATCCACAGAGGAAAGTAAATGGTATTTTGTACCAAAACAGACACTCTCGAAACTGGAGGTAATTGTCTTCGGCCATGATTTATGAAACCTGAAGTCAAAAGGACAGACACCTGTAGTACCCAAAACTAAAGAAGTGATTAAATGCTTCTAAATTTCTCCAGAGAAAAAAAAACTTCTAATTTCCTGCTGTTGGCAGGGAAAAGATAGTTTAGCAATTCTTGCACTCAGATATACAGAGTGGACTACAGGAGATGGACCACTTGATGACTACCTGCTCTTTCTGTTCATTCCCTCAGAAGCAACTGGTATTGGCCACTGCTGGAAGACAGGATACTGGACTAGATGGACCTTTGGTCTGACCCAGTATGACCGTTTCTTATGATCTCTCTCTCTCTCATTCTCTCTCTTTTTAACCTTGACAAAAGTTTAGAACAATTTGGACAACAAGAATGGAAGTGAAAGTAGTTCAAGAATCTAAGGAATTCATCCTGTCCATCAAAACATATTATAGGCAGAGCAATCCCACAAAGCACTATGCTTTTAAAGCCTTTAGTGGCTATCAGGAGTTGGGAGAAATAATACAGCAAAACAGCTAATTCTAAGAATTGATTGGGGTGTCAGAAAAATAGGTGCTGTATAAGCAATCTCATTAAAAACAGCTACTGTACTAGAGGATATGAGAATAACAAATGTTGAACCTATATCGTAAACAGGCTGTGTGGATGATCAAGGGAATTACACATCAGTAAGCTTTACATTTATACCAGGTAAATAGGATGAAATGATGATTAAAAATAGAACAACAAAACACAATAAAGATCATAATACGAAAAGATCTAACCAGCACAGCTTCTGCAAAAGAATATCACACGTCACTAACATATTAGAATTCTTTGAATATGTCAAACTATTGGATAAAAGAGAAACCAGCTGACAGATTATCCAACAGGTTCTTGGAATACAGTGGAGACAGTTTTTTATTTCAGAAAGTGGAGGAAGCAACTAGGAGAGAGGCTGTTCTAGATTTGATTTTTGACAAATAGAGGAACTGGTTGGAAAATTTGAAAATGGATGGCAGCTAGGGTGAAAGTGATGATGAAATGATAAGAGTTCATGATTCTAAGGCATGGTAGAAGGGGAAGCAGCAGCATAAAGATCATGGATTTCAAGAAGGCAGACTTTAGCAAACTCAGGGAGTTGGTAGGTAAGATCCCATGGGGGCAATTTAAGGGGACAAACACTTTGAGACAGTTGGCAGTTTTTCAAAGAGACATTATTAAGGGCACAAGAACAAACTATCCCCACTGCATAGGAAAGATTGGAAGTATAGCAAGAACATGCTGGCTTAACCTGGAGATCTTCAATGATCTGAAACCGAAAAAAAGAGTCCTGAAAAAAGTGGAAACTAGGTCAATTTATGAAGGATTAATATAAACAAACAACACAAGCATGTAGGGACAAAAATAGAAAGGCCAAGGCACAAAATGAAAGTAAACTAGCTAGAGACATAAAAGATAACAAGAAAACATTCTACAAATACATTAGAAGCAAGAGGAAGACCAAGAACAGAGTAGGCCTTTACTCAATAACGGGAGAAAGATAATAGCAGGAATACTGTAAGCCAGACATATGAAGTTATTCTTCCACTTTACTCAGATGGAGTATTGCGTCCAGTTCTGGGCGCCACATTTCAGAATTGATGTAGACAAACTGGAAAAAGATCAGAGGAGAGCAACAAAAATGTTTAGAGGTCTAGAAAACATGACCTATGAGGACAGATTGAAAAAATTGGATTTGTTTAGCTTGAAGAAGAGAAGATTGAGGGGGGACATGATAACAGTTTCAAGGACATAAAAAGTTTTTACAAGGAGGAGGGTGAAAAATTGTCCTCCTTAACCCCTGAGGATAGGGCAAAAAGCAAAGGGCTTAAATTGCAGCAAGGAACATTCAGATTGGACATTAGAAAAAACTTCCTAACTGTCAGAGCAGTTAAGCAGTAGAACAAATTAGCTAGGGATGCTGTGGAATCGCCATCACTGGAGGTTTTTAAGAACAAGTTAGACAAATACCTGTTAGGAATGGTCTAGTTATTACGTAGTCCTCCCTTGAGTGCAGGTGGCTGGACTAGATGACCTATTAAGGCCCCTTCCAGGCCTACACTTCTGTGATTCTATAATTTATTAGCTTTCAAAAGGCCTTTGACAAAGGCTTGCAAAAGAAGCTGCTGAAGTAACTAAGTAATCATGAGATGAGAGAGAAAGTATTGTCAAGGATCAAAAACCTGCCTAAGAGACAGAAAACAAAGGAGCAGGAATAAATGGTGAGCTTTCATCACTGCAAAAATTTAACAGCTGCGTGCCTCAAGGTTCTGTACTACTGTTGGTGTTGTTTAATATCATTGCTAACAATCTGAAAAGTGGATCAATCTGAAAAGTGGCTACATTTTCAGATGACAAATTATTTTGAGTATTCAAGCCCAGAGAAAACTGAGGAACTTCAGAGGGACTTAAACAAGCCAGGTGAATGGACAACATGATAACAGATGAAGTACATTGTTGATAATGCAAAATAATGCACACTGGAGGGAAAATTTTAAATATTCATACACCTTATAGGGATCTAAATTAACTGTATCAACTCAGGAAAGGGACCTCACTCGTGCATCACTGAACAGTTCAAAGAAGGCCTCTGTATAATGTGCAGTTGCTGTCAAAAAAGCAAACAAAATGTTAGGATGCATAAAGAATGGACGAGAAAATAATATTATGACCCCATTATATAAATCAGTGGTTTCCCATCATCTGGAGTACTATGTGCAGTAGTGGTTACCCCACCTCAAAAATTATATTACAGAATCTGAAGGGGTCAGAGATGACTGGTGAGGATGCACAGGGGCATGGAAAACCTCTCACCTGAAAAAAAGACTGGGAATGTTTACCTTAGAAAGTAGGTAAATGAGAGGGGAGGTGACAGAAATATAGAAAATAATAAGTGATCCAGTTAGAAAAAAATAGATTGGAAGCTTCTGTTTTCCCTGTTTTGTAACACTGGAAGAAGGGACTATTCAATTAAACTGAAACCCAGCAAATTCAAAACTGATAAAAGGAAATAATTTTTCACATAGTATTAGACTATGGAACTCCTTGCCACAGAATGTCATTGAAGCCAAAAACTAGCAAAATTCAAAGAGATTAGACACCTATTTGGATAACAAAATATCTAGAAAAATAAAACAACAAAACAAATTATAAGGGATATACAACCTCTTGCTTCAGGACTCAAGCGAATTTCTAACTATGTAGGGTAAGGACAAGACTTCCAAAAGGAGCAGATTATCCCATATCTATCTACTGTAAAGTTTCTTGCACCTTCCTTTGAGGCATCTGGTGGTGGCCACGGTCAGAGGCAGGATATTGGACCATAGGTCTGATCTAGTGTGGCAATTCATATGTTCCTAGCAGAGACTGGTGCAAAATATGATTTCATTATTGCCTTTATTACCCACAGAAGTGACTAGCCAGCAGAACTAAACCACTGAAGTTTTTTCCATTACTTGATGATTTAGAAGAGATAAAGGAAGTGAGCATTGATGTTTTTGTGGGCATGTACAGGAGGGTTAGAAGTACAACTTAACAGCTCAGAGCTAAAATTCATATCCTACTGTTAACCATCTTTCAGTCACACCTGTTATGGCAGATGATATCAGAACTAAAATTTTCCAAACATCAATTAGGACTAAAAATAGGTGCTATACCACCTGGTGCCTGTGCATTTCATATGACTGCACTAAACCAGGTGGATTTGCAGTAACCATAGCATTTTACATACACTTGTAGATAAATTACTGAAAATAAATGTGGTTAATATTTATGTGCATTTTTAAAATGTTTTGAAGTTATTTAATGTACTTCTTTTTAATGAAAAGGCAAGACAGTGATAGAAACTGAAGATAAAAGCTATATTGTCAAAACTTGAAAAAGATTCCTTTTAGCAGTTATATTTGTTATCCTGAGGAGCTTCATATTAATTTGGACCTGCCTGTCCTAGAACCATAATAATTAAATGTAGAAAGATTCCTACTAAGTATATCCACTTGAGCCAATGGAAAATAATTCCTACACAAAACCCCTCAAATGCTCCAACTGATTAGAGTCCCACTACCACATCTTGGAGAAAACTCCTCCATATCTAACAGAATTAAGAGTCATTTGCACAATAATAAAGTAATTTTCCTGAATAAAGGTATGAGGCACCCTTATTTCCCCCGTTCAAAAATCCAAGTAGAGTTAAGATACAAAGGAAAGAAAGGCGAAATTGGACACTGTTCCATCTCCAATTTGGCTATGGGTATAGGAATCTGATTCACCTTAATGCCCTCCCCGCAAAAGGAACAGCTTGTGCTTTTACATTCCTCAGCTTGTATTGAAATGACAGCTAGAGATGCCTCTTTACCCAATAAAGGCATTTCCAGACTTCTGGTAATGTCTTATTGGGTGTTCCATTCCACCATGTGGGGAAAGGGGGGTTCTTGCGCTTCCTGTCATTACCTTTACTAACATTAGACAGATGGACCAGGAAAATGGAAGCCCTGAAAATATTTTTTAAATTTTAAAACGTCCAAAGAGGTGTTTCTCAACCCCACCGCTCCCCTTTTCATTATTTAATATTTGATATGTCCTTTAAGTCCAGCAGGACTAGATTTCTTTTGCCCTGCATCTCATGTAGGCATTTAGACCAGTTCAAAGCGGGTGTGAAATGTTGCACCATTGTGATTTGGTAGTGTTTTGCACACACTTTGCACTGTGCAGGGCGATGGAGAAACAAGTCCAGCTTGTTCATTGCATTACCCTACTATCAAACCATGTTGGCACAATTATGGATAGCCACATTGTGACCATTTTTTGTTTGTAGAACAGAGTAACACAAGTATAGCATGGAGCTGAGGAACAGGACCATATTATGTTATGATTAGGAACTCGGCTGTAAGACCAGTCCCTAAAATGGCTATAGAACCACACTGTTCCATGCACACTAAAAACAGAAAATGGTACTAAAATATGGGTGCTTCTTATTTAATCAGACAGCCATGTACTGACACAGTTATATTCTCAGTGTACATGGGCCAAAAGATTCTCTACAATAAGTAGTATTCCAAAGTAGAAATCTAATATTGCTACTGAATTGCTGAGTATAAGACACCCACATTTCTAAACAGCTCACTGAGGCAGATGTTGTACACTGTGTTGGGGGGAGGGGACCCAAAGAAGCTTAGCAGACTACTTAGGGAGCAACATAGGCACTTAGGACTTGATTCAAAACCTGCTGAAGTCACTAGGGTCTGGTCTACACGGGGGGGGGGCTCGGGTGGGGTGTGAATGTAAGATACGCAACTTCAGCTACGGGAATACTGTAGCTGAAGTCAAAGTATCTTATTCCGACTTACCTCCCGTCCTCACCACGCGGGATCGACATTCGCAGCTCCCCCGCCGACTCCACTACCGCCACTCGCTCCAGTGGAGTTCTGGAGTTGACGGGGAGCACGTCCAGGGATCGATATATCGTGTCTAGATAAATCAATTGCTACCTGTCGATACGGCGGGTAGTCTGGACGTACCCTAGGAATCCTTTACTTTACTTCAGTGGATTTTGCATCAGGTCCTCAGAGACTGAAAAAGGAGAGGACTGCACTGCTTATCAGTACAAACCTGTCCACTAGGCACTATTTGTCAGAAAGGAGGTTTGTCTGAGGGTTGAGATATTCATGGGTAGAAATAATAATGAAGAACAAACTGAAATAGATGTTATGTTACATGCTTTATTTGCTGGCTTCTCTTTATTTTATTTTATTTTCCTTCAAATCTCATCCCTTTCCTCCCACTTCGTTTCGGTAAGAAAGTATTTCTCGTGAATAAGCAAAACATTTAGTCACATAAAATATTCTACAAATGTGCAATATATGCACATTTCAGATAAATCCAACCTTAATGCTGTGTTGTGTCTAATTTTAGGATGTGGGTTTTCCCCAAGGATAGTGCTTATAGTATATTAAAAATCTCAACATGCACCTTTCTATCTCCAAAAAGATGTAAAGGTAGAAGGAGTGAAGGGGAGAGAATATAAAGCTTTCCATAAAAAGCTTATTTTTTTTAAAGTGAAATGGCACGCCTGAAATTTAAAATAAGAATGGATTTAAAAAAATAAAACTAAATTACTATTTCACTGAAACTTCAATATTCATGAAGGTGCATTTCCCTCTCCTAAGAGGCAGGAAAGAGTTATCCCATCCCAATCATTACTGGACAGCAGCACACTGACCCATTAGGACGGAGGTTATTCCACCCAAAATAAACCTATGTTAATAATAGGTGTCACACACTAGGACGGAGAATCAATAGCATGTTAACTACATCATCTATTTCTTTCTTGACAGATTTTTAGTGAAAAAAATGCTTACAGGGGAAAGCTGAAGATAACCCAAAGAAACAGATAATGAAACTGGTTTGGGATACATTATTTCTCAAAGAAAGAAGAGAAAAGAGAGCTCTTAGTACTCTCCATGGAGAGGTGCTGAAAGGCAAAGAGTTTATGGAACCTCTACCCTCAGTATTAGTCAAAGGGCCAGGATAGAGATGTGCTATCCCACTGAGCTTTGCTGCTGTCAGACTATGTCACACAAACTCAAGGGGAGAAGACAAAAGACCAAGAAGGAGATGAGAGTTGGTAACAAATGGCAAGGGCCAATATATACTCCACTCCGGAAGAATTACAGACCCAGATATAATTTAAATAAATAAATAAAACTTCTTAGCGAAAGCTCTGCCCAGGCTGGAAGACCTAGTAAGATATGAAAATAATACACTATCCACAGCTTTCAACACTGTGGCTCCAAAGACATCTTCCCCAGTACCTTCTTCACTATCTCCATGGTTCTCAAAAAAGCCCTGAAAAATGAAGTAAAAAAACAAAATATCCTTCAGAATTCTCCAACCTATTCCAGAATCCAGCACCAATCTCTGTAAGGAAATCCAAAAGAAAAACACATAGAAGACAACTCACATCAAAGATGGACACTCTGGAGTTCAAGATATGATGGCCAAGAACAGAAAAAACAGTATTACATCCTTTTTTCAAAAAACACAACAACAAAAAACCCTCTCTATTCATCTCATAGGCATTCTTAGATACACTGAAAGAAATTTGGGCCACTGAGACACACACCCATGCCTTTCTTCTACTGATGAAAGATAGCCAAAGAAACTTTGAACCTCTGCTCACACAGGTAGACTACACTTCTTCATCATTCCTCAGCTATCCCAATGCTGGAATGATAAATAGTTCTTGTCTAAAGCTAAAAACAGGCAAGATGGAAGTAGAATTTCAAATAGGTAATGAAAACCACTATGAAAAAATTGCTAACATTCCATCACCCTCACTAGAGGGCATCTGCTCCACTGTCATCGGAGTGGTATGCAGCCAAGAGGGCTTTCTGGACTCTTCACTGACAATAAACAGCCAAAAAGCAAAAAGGCAGCCTTTTTCTACCTTCCCTTAGCCGAAAGATCACATACTATCTTGCCAGATGTGGACCTGGTCATCCAGACTTTGTTATTGAAAATCACTGTATCTGGGAAGGAATTGTAAATGCTAAAGAAACTTTAGTCAGTGCAACAACCTCACCTCCAACCTAGGCTGATAAAATCACGTTTGCTCTGATTACATTAGCTACTCATCGAACACCAGAATGAGCGAGCCTCTGGAGTCTTCATCAGCAAAGCTGTCATCAGGCAGGCACGGGACCTCCTCAGAAATTGACTCTTACTATGTGACCAAGATCACCTGGGATGCTAAAATCCTCAGGAAAAATGGAAAGGTTAATAGTTAGATTGAGTGTGGTGGGAGTTGCAGATAAGATGATGAAATCCTAGTACACTTCTACCCCAACATAATGCTGTCCTCAGGAGCCAAAAAATCTTACCGCTTTATAGGTGAAGCCGTGTTATATTGAACTTGCTTTGATCCACTGGAGTGTGCAGCCCCGCCCCCCCAGAGCGCTGCTTTACCGCATTATATCCAAATTCATGCTATACCGGGTCACATTATAATTTCCATTGAATTTCATGGAGCAGGATTTCACCCAGTGTCTTCTTGGCAGCTAGTCCTTGGCTTTAAAACACCTTTCCATGAGAGTTAAAAATGTTCACAAAACTTCACCACTTTCAGGGGTGGGGGGACGGGGACATAACAGATTGATCTTTATCACTTAATTCCATAATAAAATAATTTAAAACATTTACAGAACATTCAGCCTTTCCTTACGAACATGAAAAGACAACAAAATTCTAGGTTTTTGAGTAAAACTCTGATACGGATTTATATAAACTTGTAATGCCCTCACTCATATGCCACTGTATAAATAAGGTATATGTACAAAGACAGTGAGGTTGAAACCAACTAAGAATAATATGGTTAGCAAAAAACCCAATTATTTTAACACAGTTGAGGATCAGAATTATCAATTTAAGAATAGGAAATTAAAATCACACTTAGTGATAATCATCCAGGAAATTTAACTTAAAAGAATATGACACATTAAAAGATAACCTACAGCATAAAATAAAGATGATTGAAAATAAGGACTGTTGATATTCACTTTCACTATTTTTTTAATGTTCTGTATCAGCATTTTATGAAACAAATATTAAATATATTAAAAGCTGATAAAAGATGTGCATCAAACTGTGTTCAGAACTATCAACAGTTAATATAATGTTGTCAAGACACTACAGGCTATTTCATTAATACACTTTCATATAAAGGAAAATAAGAAACAACTTTATTGAGAGCATTCTTGATTGTCTTAGTTACAGTCTTTTTATAGCTTTCAAAGCCACAGTTACGATAAAGGCACCATACCGTGAAGCTGTTGTTGACGTTTTTTGTGCTTGATTCAGCTACACTGGCATCTGACAGGTCAACTTCATCAAATATTAGAGACTGTGAACGGAAAATAACACAAACACATTAAATACCACTTTTAAGCACACTTACCCTACTGCACTTTCACTTCCACATTATTGTTTTAGGAATCAAATGAAAAAAGTAGAAAAATTACTAAGCAGATAAATCTTTCTAATTTCATCTTTCAGAGGGAGCCATGTAACAATCTGATCAGTAAGAAAATTCAAAAACATAAGCGGGCTGAAAATGAATTTTATCCCAGTCAAAAAAGTAATCTTCATTTCAAAATTTGAGAAAATTTACAATATTATATTTAGCCTTTGAGAATCACATAAACATGCCATAATAGAGTCAAAGAAGAAAGATACATATAACAGTCTGGCAGAGTCTCCTTTAAACATCACAGCCTATTTGCCAGCATTAAGTCTGCTGGGAAAGGGTTAAATGGGTTCTGCTGGCTCACTGAGGCTCATTGATGACAAGTACAAAAATTCCAGTCATGTCTCTCTCCTCCCTTCCTGTGCTGTGGGCAAAAGGGAGTAAAAAAGAAACACACACACACACACACACACATTCAGCTCATGGCAGGGAGTCTAAACTAAGGATGGTCCTGCAGTTGAGGCAGGTATGCCTGGGACGGCAGGGGATCTGGATTTAATTCCCAGATCTGCCTCAGTTTCCCCTCTGTAATATATGAATGATCCTGCCATTTTTCCACCCCTTGTCTGTCTTGTTAATTAAAGTTGTCAGTTCTTCAGGGCAGCGACTGAACAACTGTGCCTAGCTTGGGTGACTCATGCCCCCATTCTTACCTATGTGACTCCTTTGATGCACCATGCAGCTCAGTCGCAGGGGAGACTGTAGTGCATTATGGGAAATGTAGTGGGGTCAAGGAGGCCAATCAATAGGAACAAATGAGGGCCTGACACACCTGAAGGCACCATGGGGGCTCACGCAGACGCAGCTTAATGACAAACTGACTTGAAATTAAATGTTTCACTTCAGTTCAACAAACTGAAACATTTCCATTTGGATCAAACTGACCTGAAATGAAATATTTCGTTTAGATTTTCCCTAACAGAAAGGAGAGTAATTTCTGAAAATGAAATTTTCCCACTGAAAATTTCAGTTTTTCAGAACTTAATTTTCCATTGAAAAATTCATTTCAAGGGATGACTCCTGACTATCATTATTTAGTATAATCATTTAAGTATCTTTCAGGACAGTGCCCTTCAGACAGTAATAGCTTGAACTTCGAGGTAACATTTGAACAATATCCCTCCAATGTTTTTTTCCTTTTTAAAATTTATTTTCCTAAGTAAAAAACCCAGAAATCAGCTTATTAACATTATTTGACTAATTTGTGTAACAAGGGTAAAAGAACAGAAACAAACCACTATACCTAAAACTCAGAGGTGTATGTAACCTGTCTTCTTTTGCAATTTAATTTTGTATACTAATTTTTATAAATAGCAAATTGGTTGTGAAAACAAATCACTGTTATTTTAAATTGATGTTCTAATTTTAATAAACCTAAGAGACAAGCATAAGGCATTCGTTCCCATAAGGCAGTCTCTTACATCCTTACCTTTGAATCCTTGGCATAGTAAAGGGTACGGCCTCGAAGTTTGAAATAACGTTTTTTCCATCTCTGAAAAGAACTTGTTTGCTTCAGTAGTAGCCCTTCCTTTATACTTGTCTGAAAACAAGAAAAAAATATTTAACTACATCAGACCTGGTACAAATATCCAAGTATCTAAATATACTATATAAGAAAATTCTTAGACCCCTGTAAACAATTTTATGTTCTGTATAAAGATATTCATTATTTTTATTTGTATTCATGTATATGAGATTATGATTGATTCTATCATTTGACAATCAAAGTATGCACAATTATTTTTAACAATGAGAATACTGGCAAAATGTTAATTTTGTGTATGCATTCAAAAAGTAGTGGAGATATACACTGAAAATGCAAATAACTATTCTGGAGATTAAACTGCTATTTAAATTCCAAAACCACAATATTGTAGTGAGCAATGATTGGCAGTTGCACAATTCTGAAAAAAAATATTAGCTATCAATGCCATATAAGCGCATACAGATCCTACTCTGTGGCATCTGTTTTCTTGCTACCCCTTTCTTCTAACTATTAAAACGGAAAAGAAGACAGCAACTGAAACTTGACAGAACAGTGTCAAAAGCATAATAAATTAATATGTGTTTAGAAGTATTTTGGCAATATCTGTGGGCCTCATCACACCACTGATTTTTAAGCACTCTCCATGTGCATTTCATAGGAGGAGTTTTTATAACTGAATGGTATAATATAGTTGTGCACAGTGGCCTATATCACTGAGTGTCTTAAATACACAAATTTCTCTTTGGAAGAACACAATTAAAAGGGAAACAAAGATATGTATGGATCTGGATTCTCTGCTTTGAAATGGTCTCTGAAGCATGGCATTTCCATTTTGTATTATGTCATGATACCAATGTCATAGTACAGTGCAATTTCTAGACAACATGATGCAAAGTTCACTTACAAGTTGATCTGGACCATTTATAAGCTTAATCAAAGAGCATCTGACATATTCTTCTTTCAGTGGATGTCAAATTCTTCTTAACTTTAACATAATACATTCACAAGAAAAAGGAAAATACACCTTTTTGTTCCACTATTTCCCATTGATGAATGTGAAACAATTATTAAATGTATCCATAGGATGGCTACTGTACTAAATTCTTTAGTGTTTTTTTAATAAAATGCCCCAAAATATATCTAACAAAGATAAAATATTTTCAAGTGATGTAATGGATTTAATTTGTTAACAATTCAGTCAACAGTAGTCACAGGCACACACACCAGTTTTGGTTTTGTTTGTTATAGCCATACTGTACTTGTGTTTTGTACCCCTCTTTGAAATTTTCATGGTGCACATGAATTACATGCATATGATTTATGTATATGTAGCACAATTCAAAAGCGAGAATAATACAGAAATCAGTTCCATACAATTTAACCTCTGTATCCAATGATCCTAATTCCCTCTTCAAATACATAACGGGCACTGGCATTTACCTTAATATTATCCTGAAATTGGAAACCTCTAAATGTATGTTATGATATAAATGGCATACATTATGGGAAGATCAGCATGTACATGAAAGAGATACATGAATTTAAAATCTATAGAAAGAACAAATCTGTTGGCCTATTTATTTTTCTAGACTTTAAAAAACACACAGTTTTCCTGAAGATTTAATTTAATCTCTAATGCCATTTCTACAAAAACAAGCATTATCATGGCTTTCTCTCTCCCTTTTAGAGCACTAATAATATCGCACAAACACTCCACATGCTTAATGTAACCAGGGGATTGTGTTGTCCATTAAATGGCTCTGGAATCGTAAACGGCTTATTAATCAAAACTCTGTGACAAATCTTTTAAACTCCCATTTTTTTTAACTATGACAAAGTTGTTTTCTTAAAAAAAAATCCTTCTAAAGTTGGAGGTGAAAAACCATTTAACCACTATAGCATTTTTTTTTCATATGTAGCTATTACAACAGATCCTGATAATAAATATTCTTATTAATTTAAAATAGTCAGGTAATGTACTTTCATTCGTGTGCAGTGTAAATGCTTTCATCAACAGATATACACTACTGAGAGCAGAGTACTTGCATCATCCAGTTCCACTGGTACAGAATCCAACCTTTGCTACAGAACTTTGCTCCAGGGATGCAGTAAGCCCAGACCTTCGCTTGCTTGGCAATAGATGATACATAAAGCTATGATTTAGTCATGGACGTCAAAGATGTCCATGATTTCAGCCAGCGCCGGCTGAGAGCTGCAGGGTCCCCTGCTGCCTGCGGAGCCAGGGAGCTGTGGGGTACCTTGGCCGCTCCAGGCGACAAGAGCCCCCCACCATTCCCAGCTATCACAGGCAGCAAGGGGAAGCCCCGCAGTTCCGAATCACCAGTGGAGGGGGACCCTGGAGTTTCAAGCCTGCCCACTACTACCCAGGCTCCCCATTTTCTCTCATGGATATTTTTAGTAAAAGTCAGGGACAGGTGACGGGCTTCCGTGAATTTTTCATTATTGCCTGTGACTTGTCCATGACTTTTATTAAAAATATCTGTGACAATCTTAGCCTTAATGGTAGGTCACTACAGAGGGAGACAGAGAGGTCTTGGCTGGTGTCTCTCACCTGGGACCAGTCCTGGGAGATGAGGAAGAAGTAGTGATTGAAGCTGTCAGCAAACAGCAGGGCCTAGAGAGGGGGCAGCAGCTTTTCCTGTGGCTCCAACCCTAGCTCCCTGTTTTCCAGAACCCTGGGTTGCCCTCTCTTCAAGCTACTGCCTCAATCTCTTCTGCTTCCAGGCATGCTCCAGAAGAAGAGGTGGTGGCTTGGCAAGCATATATATATGCTGTGCAGCAATGCGAAGGGGGGAAACAACTTACATATTTGGATGCCTCCTGGAACCCAATGCATGCACAAAATGGGATGCTGCTGAAAATGAAATTGAGAGCATTGAATTTACAGAGGTGTGCAGCTCTTGGTTGTATGTTGATTAGCAAGTCCCACAGGTCAGTGTGGTACAATCTTGGAACACCTGGGCTTTAATATTTTGTGTAACATGTACAAATGCAGACTTATCTCCATAAATTTTTGGTAGTGATCTCTGCTACTTGGCAGATTACCTGGGCTTCCTCCTCAGGAAAATTCCGATTGTGCCCCTACTTTGGTCCAAAAATCTAACCTTTACAGTGTGATACTTCCTGGGATTGTGAGGCACCTCCCCACCACCTGCCCTTAGCGTCAGGAAGTCTTGCCTGTGCCTGCTGTGGATCAGCTCTCTGAAACCACCAGCCTCTGGCAAGACAAGACTGACCTTCCAAGCCTTCACAGCCCTAATTCTCTATGCAAAGATTAGCAATAGGTACGCATCAACCACTGAGTCCTCTGAGGGTCCCTCTGGACTGCTCAGTCCATTCCACTGAACGCGCACACAACTCTCAGATACACTACTCCCAAAGGAACAGCACCCTTCTGTTTACAAGATTCAGCTCAGGATTCACCTCGTCAGTGTAGGTAGTGTCTTCACTAGTAAGTGTAGACAAGCCCATAGCTTATCATCAAAGAATAGTGATTCAAATGATAGAAAGTAAGAATATTGGAAACAAATGGTTACACATAAAACAAAATCATAACATGCTTTCTAGAACCTAAACTTAATTAAAAGGCACTGCCCAATCTCCTACAATATATACAATATACCCCAAGTACTTTCCCCAGCATTTTCAACCAATTTAGCTGAGATCTCTTTTCATAAAATCAAGCCCACCGGCAGCTTGGCCTGACAGATTAAAGGAATAAGGGTATAAATAATGGAGATATCCTATCCCCTAGAATTGGAAGGGACCTTGATAGGTCATTGAGTCCAACCCCCTGCCTTCACTAGCAGGACCAAGTACTGATTTTGCCCCAGATCCCTAGGTGGCCCCCTCAAGGATTGAACTCACAACCCTGGGTTTAGCAAGCTAATGCTCAAACCACTGAGCTATCCCTCCCCCCCATACCTCCATACCTCTGTACCTCTTAGTTATTTCCCCAAAAGTTCATTGTCCTTACTGGTTCGCTTCTTCCTCTAAATTTCCTCTCTTTGAAGATTTCACAATCCTGTATTAGCAGTTGGCTCACGCTGTGAATAGATACCCATTTTGAATCATACGGTCCTTAATTTACACCTAAACAAATAGACACACATTTCTTGCCTGAAAGAAAACCCTGCTTTACACCATTCTGGTGACCAGTCTCTAGTCACAGACCTTAAGAACATAATTTTTAGTGTATATACATAACTCCATATGCTTTGCAATGTCTGTGATGACCTGTGTGATACAGGCTTTCATTAGAGACTTACATGACATTCTTTTGATGAACCCCCTACTAACCCATCTGACAGCTGGCATCCAGAGGTCCTTGGGTCATATATAGATCACATTGCTAACCCCCAGGGTTGAGAGGAAAACCTTCAGTTACAAATGGAGCAGAAACCAAAGCAGTAATAATGGCTCCCTGAGCCTTCAGACAAGAAAAATCAAAGAGCCATGAACTGATCCATTCACCTCAGCAGAATATTAACTCTGAAGCAAATTGGAAACAATTGTCAATATTGTTAACTACTTCACTGCTGTAATTTGGCAGAAACATCCAGTTAATTGGTGCATCTCACAAGCCCGCACTGCGATGCTTGCCAAAAGCTCTGTCTCCCGTTCAACTGCTAAAACCTCCTGCTTCCCCCATGACAGCTTGTGTATCCAATTATACACGGTTACTATAAAAATCTGCACACAAACTAAAAACTAAAAATTTAGGGACAGAGCAAATACTCATGAATAAAATAGTCAGTACAATGTAATTTTCCTTTACTTATCAATGAACTTGACTGTACGCTCAGCAAACTGAAATTAATGCAGAGGTGGTCAAAGTACAGCCCACAGGCCACATCCGGCCTTCAGGACCATCCTGCCTAGCCCTTGAGATCCCGGCCAGAGAGGCTAGGCCCTCCTCCACCCCCGCTGTCCTCCCTCCCCCACAGCCATGCCACCACACGGGCAGCACTCTGGGCGGTGGGATTGCACACTCCTGCCAAGCAGCGTGGCAGTGTGTCTGGCTCCAGCCAGGCAGCGCGGCTGCCAAACATGCTGCTCTGAGCGGCATGGTAAGGGGGCCAGAGCCGAGGGGCTGGATAAGGGGTGGGAGGAGGTCCCAGGGGACAGGGAGGGGTGGATAAGGTGGGGTCCCGGGGGGGCCTGTCAAGGGGCAGGGGTGCGGATAGGGGTCAGAGCAGTCAGGGGACTGGGAGCAGGGGAGGTTGGATGAGGGTGGGGGGTCCCAGAAGAGGCAGTTAGGGGACAAGGAGCAGGGGGGGATTGGATGGGTCAGGGGTTCTTAGAGGGGCAGTCAGGGGGCAGGAAGTGGGAGGAGTCAGATGGGGACAGAGGCCAGGCTGTTTTGCGAGGCACAGCCTTCCCTACCTGGTCCTCCATACAGTTTTGCAACCCAAATGTGGCCCTTGGGCCAAAAAGTTTGCCCACTCCTGAATTAATGACTATCACCTTTTGTTCATTTTAGTTTCACTAGTTCTGAGTTAAAAGGTTTAAAATGGGTAAAATGACTCTTTCCAGGCAGAAGAGTGGAATGTAAATACCACATACGTCAGAAAATCAAAATTGCAAAATTACAGAAATGTATATGACTTTTTCCAGAGATACAATCAAATTACTTTGCTGTTTAGGCTAATTTTAATAAAGGGATGCTGGACTTGATCCTGTACCAAGTGAAGTCCATGGGAGTGTTGCTATTGTCTTCAATGGCTGCAGGGTAGGCGCTCAAAGATTTTGTTGTTCCATAAAGTACATGTAGGTATAACTATAAAATAACACAAACTACTAAAACTACTCAAGAGAAGATGCCTCCCACAAGCAAAATGCAAAAATTCCATTACAATTCCACAGGGAAGAGTAAATAGTGTCTGTGGTTCTAGGGTAATGGTCTAACACATTTAAAATGCAAACAGCAGCACTCATCCCTTACTAAAGGATGTAACAATAGCATTGCCGCAGAGAGGCACATTAACACTGCTGCACACTTTCAATTCAAATCATCCTTTGAAAGAAAATATAAACAAAAATTACAATAAAATCAATCTTATAATTAGGTCTGTCTCAACAAATATTCAATTTTTCATTTATATTACTTTGTTGGTTTTCTCCTTTTAAGGACACTAACAAATTCCATTGATTAAGACACAACTCTAAGGAGTTGTACTCAGTAGAAAGCAGGCTGTTATTTCTGGCTATTAAATCCACTAAATGTTATCAATATTTGTGAAAATATTGAACTTTTGGACAATATAAATGTTGTGAAGACCTATAAAGTGATAGGAGAGTGTTCCCAGAATCTTAATATTCATTGATTTTTCTGAAGAACCTAAACATGCATCAGTACTATACCCCTCCATTAATAAAGACTTTCCAAACAATTTTGGTTACAAAATGATCTGTCATTATACCATATTGTTTCTGATATTTTAATAGCTTTAAGTCTGTATAAGACAACAACAGGTGTTATAACAAAATGCAGCTCATATCAGAACTCTAGTTTATCAAACGCCTGTTAGTTGACACATTAAAGTGCTGGTTATCTTTGAGACTTTATAGATAGGCTTGAAAGGATTAGATTTTTATTGGCAAATGTCAGTAAACGTTGATTTCAGCATACACATACAAACTGACCAAAAGCAATTTCCATGGATAATCATCAAAATATACAGATAAGCAAACTAAGAAAAATGCTGCCTGAGAACTTAAGAGTTTAAGAATACTTATTGAGTATATTTTGACATCTGACGTTGACAATTTGTGTTCTAACAGTTATCGAGTGTTAACTTTGTGAATCTCAGCTTCTAATGCCATTAAATAACTACTGTCAGACCCACCTCCATAATTCCTGCAACTGTGAAAATGTATATTGATAAAAATAAAAAATGCTTTAAAATGAACAGAGATATTATCCATCAAAATTAAAATACAAAAATTGAATTCTGCCAAGCCTACTTTTAGAGCATTTCCTTTTGAGTTACAGATTATACAGTTTAAAATAATTCATTGGTTTCACTGCATTCCAAGTTTATATTGACTTCACTCCACTTTACTAGAAGGTGTGGGAAATTCTGGTTACTTATGACATATTTTGAATTCAGTTTTCTAACTATTCCCCAACAAGTTTAATACATCTGCTCTTAGATTAGCCAGTTCAATGAAAGCTTTCATCCACAGTAACTCCTTGGACAGGGCACCTTTTTCCAGCAGATCTCAGTGGTGAAAAAAAAGATTACTCTCTAATTCATTATTCACTGCCCAGAAATCCATATTTTTAAGTGTGAAAAGCAGCAATCTAATTGATGTGACTATGGTAAAAGTGTGCCAGGGAACTGTGCAACATGGAAAAAGCAGTTTATAGCAACTGACTCCAGATAAAGCTGAAGAATTATGGACTGTGCTTACGGTATTTTAAATTTTCATGATTTATGTAATCTGGCATCCTGGGGACTGGATTAGGCTTTTCATATTTTATTAAAATGTTTGATTTAGCTTCAAAAGATGCCTTTATACCACACAGTTCTGTGAAGATATGGTGTAAACTAATGGCTCTTAAACTGTGATCAACAGAGCACTTGCTGGTAGGGCAATCCAAAAAAAATTATTCTGGGTTGTGAAAAATTTAGAGGTTTCAAGATTTGTTTTTATTCCACACTGGGATAAGACCAAGACGATTAGAAATTTTTCACAAAAAACAAGAGAAGGATAGGGACCAGCCCAGAATAGTCAATAACCCAGTGGGTAGGGCACTCACCTGTGATGAGGGAGATACAGGATCAATCCTTGCTGTGAACCCACCTGAGCTAAACAGTCAGACTCTCTAGATCTCTCCTGTTGGAGCTGTTCCACTTTGTATAAATAATTAACTATTCCTTGGGACAAAGAGATACGGATTGTCAAGCCAGTTGGTTAGGGCACAACCAGGGATATGGGAGACCCAGGTTCAAGTTCTTATTCTGCCCAATTCAATGCAGGGACTTATTACATATTCATGGGCAGAGATAATCAGGCAGAGAAGAGACTTGAACCTGTCTCTCTGACATCTCAGGTGAGTCCAATAACCACCAAAGGCTATTGGCTATGCTAAGGTTTTTTGTTTTGTTTTGTTTTTTTGTTTTCCTTTCTCCCTTGCCCACCTGCTCTGAAATTTCAGCCTGGACTCAAGAAACTTTCCCAACAAAAGTTTTGATGAATCAGCAGTTTCTGACCCCAAAAGAAAAGTTTTGTTGCAAAACTCCCCATCAGCTCTACTTGCCAGTGATCTGTAGGGAGCTGACTTGTTACATGGTACAGGCTCCACTCCTTATTTCCAGCTACAGGTTGATTCTCATTAAGAGAACAAAAGCACCGATAGGTATTCAGAAGACTGGACTCTTTTCTCAGTTCATTTATAAACTTTCTTTCTGTGTTACTGCAGGTAAATCAATCATTCTCTGTGCTTTGATTCCCAATCTGCAAAGTGGGGATAATACTTCCTTACCTCATAGTAGTGGTGTTATTGCCAGCTGTGAGGGGTGTACAACCCCACATGGAAAAGGAAGAAGTTAAGTGCTATTTAGGGCCCAGGCCACCCCAATTCCCGCACTTGAAAAGCATATATGCGCTGGAGGAGGAGCTTAAAAAGAGAACAGAACAACTCAGTAGCTGACAGTCAGTGGAGATAACAGATCAACACTCTTAGCGCCACTGTGGGAGGTCCAGCTGCTTGGGGCTTCTGGCTACTGGAACTCTGTCAGACCTACTGAGGATAAGAGGACTCTGGACACTAAGAAGAATCAATTCTCTCCAGTCCTCTGCAACATCTACATGCAGCCACAGGGTGAACTGGTCAGACGACATGGACTCGACTGCCAACAACACTAGCTGACCTATGTCTCTACCTTGCATCACAAACGACCACACCGCTACCACCAAGCGGGCTCAGAGCTTGAATGAGATGAACTTATGGATGAAGAACAGATAAGCTGAATCTGAACCAGAGCAAAACAGAGGTGATCCACATGGGCAGAGGAAAGTATTTTGAGTATTTGCAGCCACAATGCTATCTCCTTTGATTGAAGGGTCACATCCACAATTGGTCAATTCAGTCTGCAGTTTGGGTGTACTCTCAGATTATTCCCTGACGCTGAGCTCTCACATCACAATGGCCATGACTAAATGCTTTCTACCATCATCAATTAGCTAGGAGACTTCATCCTATCCTGGTGGACAAACATTTGGCCTCATTTATTCACGCCTTTGTCACTTCTCGGCTGAACAAATACAATGCAGTATACCTGGAAATGAAACCTACAGCACTCAGGAAATTCCAACTAGTACAAAAAGCTCCACTCTCGCATTTTCTTCTCCTAGTTACTAAATCTTTAGATAGTTTATTATAGGATTGTCTTTGGTGTGAGATCTCAGATGTAACTGATCTAGGGTAAGTGTCTGGTCTTTGGGACTGGTAGTAATCTGAATATTGCTGAGACGCTTGATGTAAGGTAAGCTTAACTGGGTGGTAAGATACACAAGGGACTGTCTGTGCCTCCACAGTGCTTGAAGAGTTTTTTCACTTGATAATTGGTGATATCTAAGTATAGAACTCACAACCAATTTGGAGTTTGTGACCTGCTTCTGAACAGTCTTGGACAGGTATTCACGCTCTTGAGCCACTGGAGGACAGCTTGACAGATATTATGTATCTTTTTAAGCTAACAAGATTGTCTTTGCTTCAGATGGCCCTAGAGCAAGGGACTCTCTTTCCCATGACCTCTCAACTTTTAACCATTACCTTACGACTTTTTACCTAAAGTTATTTTCATTAGCCCCTGTGATTACCACCATTATTAACTGTGTGCATCCTCTTTCTCCATCACTGCACCTTGTGTGTTCTCCTCCCACCACACACACACAATTTGTTTTAAAAGAGTGTTTTCTCTTTAAATGTTTTTCTTCTGTTGTATTTCCTGTTTTGCTGTAGAACCCCTCAGGGACTCTGATATGAGAAGTCCACCGATCACTTGGCAGCTAGTGTAAATAAATTAGAACAACAAGTGTAAGAATAGGACTATTCAATTACCTTCACTGCAATAAAGATATTGTAATTATTCACTCTTTTACTGTGAGTTGTGCAGTTAAATATGCACTTTTCATTTTAAGTTTTAAGTAGCATGATGTCTGTTTTTTCCATTAAAACAACTTAACAGATTATTAACAAAGTAGTTTTAATAGTAAAACATGGAAAAATAGAAATGACAAGCATGGAAATAAATGTGCTAGAGTATCAAAAACTGTCAAAAAAGTTATACTTCTATAATTACTGCCTTTCTTTTTATCAATAAAGAGTTGTCCATAAAAAATAAATTCTCAATTTCATACAAACAGGCATCTTATCCACACATGTGGGTTAGGATTTAGCACTTCCTGTAGCTGAGAGCATCTATGTACCATACAGCATGTTTACGTACGGACTAGTATTCAAAAGTATAGTCAATGGTCTAGGCAGGCTTTATCTCCACTTTATAAAAACTGCAAACATTTATCACCTTATTTGTAATGTGTTTTTTAAATTCTCATTATGTACATAATGCATATACTCCCTATTCAGAGGCAAAATACTTCTATGCATGCCAGCGTTATACTTACGACACAGATCTACAATAATCACAAAATTTAAAAGTGAAGACTCAAGTCCATTCTTAGCTCTCACCATTGTGAGAAAAGAAACTAGGGGGAGGATAATTGCATGGTATAGAGTATGAGCCATAACTTAAAACTACTTGACTTTCTTTTGTTTAGATCACAAACTTCATATGTAAATATACTGTAACACTGTCTTATTATCCTTCACTTATTTATTACACAGATTTTAGGATTTTTTTTTAAATCTGACCGCCTCCTTTGTGCCCCCTTGTGGGCCAGGGTCACACTACAGGCAGCTAATTTCTATTTGGGTGTGTTAAAATCAAACTTATTTTCTTTGTCAAAAATACCCCTCCTTAGGGGGGTACTGGGTTTAGTAATATAAAAAACTGCAAATAAAACTCAAAATCCCAAATAAACTCCATTCATAAACCACATGACACAAGGTTTCTCTTCCTCCTCCCAGATCTTTCTGCCTGGGGCCTTTGCAGTCCCTCCTCTGCTTGGACAGGGTCTTACCTAAGCCTCCCTGCCTGGAGAGTTTTCCTTGCTCTCTGCAGACTCTGCCACAGTTTCCTGCGTCTTGCCCCCTTCACTGCAACTTCCTGCTTCTTTGATACTTGGATCATCTGACAGGTGGGGCTCAGGCAGAAATCACAACTGTCTTAGCCCCAGGCTCTCCAGTCGCTGGGGCAAGCCATCCTGTTACACTGACCTAGTCAATTTCTATTAAATTACAGTAGAACATCAGAGTTACAAACACCTTGGGAATGCCGGTTGTTTTAACTCTGAACAAAATGTTGTAGTTGTTCTGTCTCAAGTTTACAAGTGAACATTGATTTAATGCAGCTTTGAAACTTTACTATGCAGGAAAAAAATTCTGCTTTCCCTTTATTTTTAGTAGTTTATATTTAATATACCACTGTACTGTATTTGCTTTTTTTTTTTTTTTTTTTTTTAAATCTCTACTGCCTAATTGCATACTTCTGGTTCCAAATGAGGTGTGTGGTTGACTGGTCAGTTCGTAACTCTGGTTTTCATAACTCTGAGGTTCTACTGTACATGGTTTGAAGAGAAAAAATTATCCTGAGTAAAGATGTCTTATACCAAATTTTCAGCCACTGAAGAAATGTAGGGACTATTTAAAAATGCCTGAACCTAGTTTATACTAGTGTTAAACTTAGTATATACATTAAAGATAGGTAAAGTTGTTTTCTGACATCTCTCAATGAAATGTCATACACGAAAACAGGTCAATGTGTTTCTTTGGTATTTGCTTGTCTTCTACAACAACAAACCAGAAGCTAATACAATTTTTTCCTCAAAACTGTTAACCTGTTTCTGTGGAGTTTTGCTTTGTGTGAATCTCTAAGTGATCACTTCAGGATTGTCTGAAGAGACATGATTAGTTCTACCCTATTGAGAGCATGAAAGAAGTGACGAGACCTTTGGAGACAGCACTGAACCATCTTCTTCGTGCATGTGGCCTAGGGGCTGTGCTGAATGCCCAGTTGCATGAGATGCAATAAGATGAGAATTGTGTGTTACGATTTTATAATAGGCCTTGTGAAATAGACAAGTTTTTAACATCCTAGCACAGAAGACGCAACTGCCAACATTGCAGGGTTCTTTTAGCTCATGAGAGATTGATCTTTGGCTTCAGAAGAGCCCTCACGCAAGATCATTCCAGTTAGTGGTAATGAAGGACATTTGGTACTTCCAGCCCTATGTACCATAGCATTGCCAGGTTTATGATTAATAAAACTGATCCATGATTCTTTCAAGCAGCATGACCTGAATTTGATATGCACACCTAGCAGCAGAATATAGTAAATGTGAAACACTTCCATCAAATAGTCTCATGCAAAAAGAACTGCTTTGCATAGTAGCACTTGGGAACAAAAGCTAGTACCCAGAGAATAAGTTCGGTAACAAAGAAATGCAGAACTTACACTTCAAAGTATATTCCTAAAATTACAATGTTCCTGTCTTTGTTTTTGGAGGCTATTAGTCTTCTTTTAATCTAGTTTATTTGATTGAGGTTTTTTTGGAGAGATTTAAGTTCAAATAAATTAAAGAGCTGTGTTTAGGGAGCAAGAAGGAGAAGACAAAAAAGTTATTACAACTATTATTGCTAGCATTTATAAAAACCAAAGAATGCAAAAGGGAATGCAAATCTTACTATTCACATCACACCACTTTGTAATCCAACTGTATTTTTAAGTTTCTTTGCAGATTTTTAAAACTATGTGTAACTACAATTGGTATTCAAGCCATCACCATTCAAACACTTATCTACGGGCTCGTCTACACTGGGGGGAGTGGGGAGAAATCAATCTAAGATATGCAACTTCAGCTACGCTATTTGTGCAGCTGAAGTTGAAGTATCTTAGTTCAACTTACCTGGCCGTCCTCACAGCGACAAGTCAACTGCCGCAGCTCCTCCGTCGACTCATCTTACTCCTCCTGCCGAGGTGGAGTACAGGCATCAATTCGGGGAATGATTTATCACATCTAGATGAGACGCGATAAATCAATCCCCGATAGATCGATTACTACCTGCCGATCCAGCAGTTAGGTAGACGTTGCCTAAGTCTCTTCCCCTTCCCCATGCCAAACATGTGTTTGCTAGAACCATCATGGGGCAGGAACCACATCTGTTTGTCTACCTTCCACTAGTTAGGGCACTTTAACAAAGTTTTAAATAAACTTTCAAAATAATTTAAAAATCTAAATAAGAGACAAAAAAGTACAGTCATGCTCACTTGAAAGTATCTGTATTTCTCACGCAATTTCATTTGACTGATATTTTCTTTCCACTTAATACCTCTACCAGATCACTCCTGGGAAGTGGTAGGATATTTAGATATAATCTCAGTAAACTGGTATAGTCTCAACAGCAATTCAATAAGTCAGTGTTATAAGAAGAATGCTTTCAGAATCCTTTCATTGCCAAAAAGCATTCAAAATGAACTGATTTACAAAAAAAGTTTTCCCACAAAAGGAGGAGGCACCGAGCATTATAAGTGCCTCAGACTTGTTTTATCAGATTTCCTCTTAAAATTCTTGGTCAGCTTTTTGATTGCTAATCTCAATCATCCAGCTACCAGGGGGTGCTCTATAAAGCTGATTAAATTGAGGCCATTTGCTTTTAAGAGAGTCCAGACATGAGCCCTTTTCCTTTCAATCATTTGTTCTGACTAGTCATCCAAACCATCTCATCCTGCTCAGTTGTGGGAAGCAGAAGAGTTAAGCAGACTGTAAATTCGATCTGATGGTTTTGGTTGAAATCCTCTATTCTCTGTCCACTTGACTCTAGTGAGAGCAGTGTGCAAGAGATGTTTTATCTATTACAGCACCATCAGAAATTAGATACAGAACAAGATTAAGACACACAGACACATATTCAATAGATTTTAAAAAGGCTAAGGCAACCTCCACTTTCTACCATGTAAAACCACACCAAGGATCAGACTTACTGCTAACTTTTTTACTAGCAATGACACAACTGAAAAGCAGCTTATTTGAATTTACTTAGAGTACAATTCTCTCTCCAGTTGTAGCATAGTAAAAAAATTCCAGTGCTAACTAGGTTACTGTACTTCATTTATCAAAAAAAGACTAAGGAAGAACACAGTTTAAAGGAAACAGCATAAGCTTACAACAAAGTCTCATTTGCATATGGGTGTTATTAATTCATGCTCTGATTCTAGGAGTATGTCTGCGCCACGTGCGCCTCAGTGACATTGCTGCAGTTATGTTCCGCAGCATAGACATCTGTAGCGCAGACACTTGCTACAGAGAGAGGAGAGATTTTTCTGTCATTGTAGTAAATATACCCTTTTGATAGGCAGAAGCTAGCTACATGGAAGAATTCTACCATTGATCTAACTGCATCGACAGTTGGGGTAGGTCAACCTAACTACATTGCACAAGGTGTGACCTTTTTTCACAACTCTTAGTGATGCAGCTAGTGTGCTCTAATTTGTAGGTGTAGACCAGGCCTAGATCTTAGGCTCCAAGCCAGGACCTGGGAAGTATACTACACAGGAGAGGAAGGTATCAATGAACTGAAAGCCTTTGTACCTATTAGAAAGACAGCTAGTCCCATCCAATCTCAATTGTTTAAACAGATTTTTTAATATAGTCAATCACTAGCAACAAGACAAGAGAGGAGAACAAGAGTGATTAATCCTATCTCAGGAAGATTTTGTATTGAAAAGATCTTTCTCAAACAAACAATGTCATTGCGCTCCTGAATATGATTTCTGTGGCAAGAGAAGAAACAGAGTTTGGAAACAGGGATATTGACAGTGTGAAGGTTTTTTGTTTGACTGATTATTTTTGTCACATAGTATTGATTCTTTGTCAGATTTTAGAACATGAATTTTGAGAGACATGATACAACTGGACCAAGACAATTAATAATACCATGAAGGCATAAGCGTACATAAACAGATAACTGTCTTTATTTTTTTCACCACAATAGGCTGGTCCCATCGGTGTCTCCAGCGTTTGCCAGCTACCATCATAAAGAATCAGATTGTCTGAAGAATTACATTTGAGAAGTATAAAAAAAAGACATTTCCCCCTCCATACGGATGAGAAGCTGGCTTTATCTTTCTGCACTGGAATCTTCAACACCATCAGCAACTGGACACATGGCAGCTAGTACTGCCAGGATAGGCCCTTTCCCACGACCTGAGACAAGTTAAAAATCAGGCATGTTGTTTGCAGTAATTATCCCATGAGCTGCAGATATGGTCACTGTTGCATATTTTTCCATTTATAAAGATGGAAGACTTTTAGGCTGTAAACTAAAATATTGACTAATCAGAACCACAGGACAATGGAATTAGCTAAACGCAGCCAGAGCACTTCAGGAGGCAATTGAGCCAACTTCATTGCAGTTGTAGCCTATAAGGGTATGTCTATGCTGCAGCTGGGGGTGTGACTCTCAGCCTGGGGAAGACAGGCTCAGACTAACTCAGCTTGAGCTAGTATGCTAAAAATAGCAGTGTGGACAACACAGCATCAGCAATGGCTTGGGCTGACCACCTGAGGTCAGACGGGACCAAGCTCAAGTGGCTAAGCTTATGCCTACGTTGGAGCCGCAACCTCCACACTGCTATTTTTAGCACACTAGCTTGAGCTGAGTTAGTACAAGTCTGCCTACCTGGGCTGGGAGGCATGATCTCAGCTTCAGGGTTACCTTAAGTTTGCACATTCACTCTAAGGTTGCCTGAGATACTGACAGGATGGTTAATCTAATCTAACCCATAGTTGTTATTTCTAAACTATTTTGTCACATACTTTGAGCTTCTTTTTGCATATCCGATATGGCAACGCTGAAAAAGCAGACCACCTTTTCTGGTTACAAACCTGAAATTCCTTAATGACTCTTGAGAAAACATCGTTGTTAGTGTGAAGTGAACTTTCCCCTCTAACCTGTAAATCAAAGAAAGGTAGCTCGATTGCTGGTGGGTCCCTCAAAGACTTCCTCTGAACCTGTGAAGGCAGAGGACATTTTAAAGAGTTGGAGTTTTCTCCCCCTTTCATTAACTGGCATTGTCAGAGTCTTAAGAATTAATGTGCTTTCTCAATATAATTATGTGGGGAAGTAGCAGGGCTATATTCTTAAATATGTTCATACTACACTGAAAGTCAGGTTTGAATTTATACACCTGTAAGTTAATGCAGGTCTGGATTCACCTGGGGGTTCCACAGAAAAAAATTAGGACAAGCATTGACAATTTAATACTTGATGAGAATGGCAGGAGGCCTGAGGTGCACTGATTATTGCAATCTAATCACTTAATACATCTCCTCCCCAATCTCTTTCTGGACTGTGGAACCAATCAAAAACAGGGTTATTTAATTGGTGGACTCAGCTAGGAATAACAGGCACCAGGAATTTGCTTTTTTTCTGCCCTGGAGACTGGCTGCTTTATAACTGAGGGGGTGAACAGTTACTTTAATTGCTTTTAACATATTTTTTTTATGATGAGTTAAAAGTGGTAATATTAGTTTTATATATTTAAGTAATTTGGCCACTCATGTTTGCAGTGTAAGTCTGTTTTTCTATATTGTTCCATTTGCAGTAGAGGCTGTTTTGGTGGAAGTCTCATTCACAGTCTTATTATATTTCACTTTATTTCAGAGCTCTGCTTGGGTTTGTGTTTATAAATGACAAACATAACTAAAAACAGATTTCACATAAAATACTGATCAAATGGAAAATAAAGTGAATTTTGGGGAAAAGTGTCCTCTTGGCAAATAACTTTTTTTGCTGTACTAGTCACCAAAGATCTACTTCAAGCTGGTGGCAGGTTGGCAAGTGGTGGCTGGTATTATATTTGTAGGTACTGAAAACGTACTTAGCATTGTCCAGGGTACTAAACAAAGAGGTCCCACCTCACGAAGGCTGCAGTCTAAACAAGCCATGTACGAAGACAACAGGATGCACCGGGAAGCCCAGAGGAAGGAATAACTTCATTATTCTTTTAGAGGCAATGGCAGGATGATGATATTATTGATTCACTTCTTCCAGGCACTGTGGAAGAAATAAGTCTTTAACAGGAATTTTAATGTATACAGAGCAGCGAAATGGCAAATAGGAAGTGGCGGGGGATCCTTACAGAGGTGATGACATAGAAAGTAGTACTGAGAGAAGACTGGCTAAGTATAGCATCATTGCCAGAGAAGTATACAACATGAGGCTAGGAGAATGCAATATGCAATGGCGTTATATAGGGCCTTGAAAGCGAGAAGAAATTTAAACTTGATCGGTTGACAATGGGAGACTGAGTGATCCCAGTGGATGATGGGGTGATATAGTCACATAGATGGCAAGGCAGGCAATCTGGCAGCTGCATTTTAGACAGACTTGAAGGGTCACTGAATATCTTGCTTTTTTGATTGATGAAAAAAGTGTGCACTTTTGTGACACGCACACCAATTTAACACCTTTGTCAATGAAAAAAAAAAATTAAAAATCCAAGGTTGGGGTTTTTGGGTTTTTTTTTTTTTTTTTAAATCTTCAGTCATGTTGCCCAAGACTATGGATTCCAAATATCTAACATGAGTCCAAGCTTTGATACAAGGGGACAAAGTGGAAGTCATAAGTCCAGTCCCATTGCCTATTTGGTACTCATCGTAACAAGGCCTAAAGCTGTATTTTGATAATATAACGGTAGTTCTGACTTTAAATGGACAAGACTATTTCCAATATTAAACAACATGAATGCAGTATAAGCTTCTCAAAGGTCTGAAATGAGTCACTAGGAGACGGAAAATTGTTATGATGACTCATAATATAAGCTAGTTCATCAATTAAATTTACTGAAGCTGCCAACAATAAAGACTGGGATGCTTTAAATCTGTAAATCTAAAATTTTATTTTACATTTTATTCAAACATGTTAATATTCTGTTTAGCAATTTTTGCAAAACACAGTCCAGATTTTGGGCCTAAGTTTCCAGACATTCTTCTTTGCAACCCAGAAAAAATGCTGTTGGCAATGGCTAGTTCTCATGCCTACTTGCTAGATAATATATTTTTGCATACAAATAATATATACATTATACCAGATTTATGTGTACCAGGAAAAGTGTGCCGGTAGAGAAGTCATTCTTAATTCGATATACCTAACATCTCAATCAAATTCTAAAACAACAACAAAAATGCCAAACTGGTAACCTTTTTATGAGAAACTACAATTTCCTTTATATTTATGTATGTGATCTAGCTGTATAATCCTTCACATGAACAATAAAGATTTGTTACTTGTATAAAATTCAATTACAGCCAATTACCACAAGGTGGTAGTGGTGTTATGGTAATGCCCAAATACATGCAGTGCTTTGCGTTTAGCGTGCTACATTGACTGCTGCGTACACTGTCATTTAACACAACATCTGTGGCCCCACTTCTGCAGTAGACTGTGGAGGGGCACACTCAGTGATGAGCTGCCAAAATATTAACAAGGTTTCCTCCTTCTCACCCCACGAGGGGGTCGTGCCCCCCTGCTGGCCCCCGGGACTCCTGCCCCATCCAACTCCCCCACGTTCCTTGATACCCCACCCCCAGAACCCCTGCCCCATCCACCTCCCTTCCCTGTCCCCTAACTGCCCCCTGCCAGCCCATCCAACCCCTCCTCTTATTCCTGATGGCCTCCCAGGACCCCTGCCCCATCCAACCACCCTTCTCTCTATCCCTGACTGCCCCCCACTACCTCATCCAACCCCTACTCCTTCCTGACTGCCCCCCTGGACCCTTGCTCCCATTCAATCCCCCTGTTCCCTGCCCTATGACCGCGCTATGAGCGCCCCGACCCCTATCCACTCCCCCACAACCCACCAAACACCCCCTCCCTGCTCCCTGCCCCCTTACCACACTGCCTGGGGCCAGAACCAGGTCCGCTCCACCGGGACCGTGACCAGCGCCACGGGGCCTGACTCCCCGAACCGGGCTGAAGCCACTTGGCCAGGACCAGCCTGAGCTGGGGGCACTCGGCCGGGGGCAGGGGGAGCTGGACTGGGCCGCGCGCACCATGCCTCCCTAGAGCCCTCCGCACGTCCACCTCCCCCCCCGCCCGGCTTACCTGCCTGCTACTTGTTTCAGGCTTCCTGGGAACATTTGATTTGGGGGAAGCAGGGGAGGGGGAGGAGAGGGAGGGCAGAGCGTTCAGGGGAGAGGGGGAGGTGAACTGGGGCCGGGGACCAGGTGGACAGCTGCCCAAGCCTTCATTAAATTTAAAAGCTTCTTTAGAACCTGTTGTCCTGGAACAACCAGTTCTAAAAAGGCTTCTAAATTTAACAACCAGTTCCTGCGAACCGGTGCGAACCGGCTGGAGCTCACCACTGGGCACACCCGTGGGCCTGCATGATGCTACATTTACTTCTACCCCCTGCACCTATATGCAGTTAACTGCAGAGTAAGGTCCTAAAATATGGAGGGTGGGGGAGCAAATGGAGTAATATAACAAACAGTCTCTGCTGTCTGTGAACAGTTTGTTGTGAAAAACAAAACCGTCACAAATTAACGTTCAGCCAGAAAAGGTCTGAATCATTTCTTGTAGTTATTTACTGAATTACCCCAGGATGGCCCTATCAAATTCACGGTCCATTTTGGTCAATTTTACAATCATAGGATTACAAAAATCGTAAATTTCATGAATTCAGCTACTTAAATCTGAAATTTCATGGTGGTGTAATTGTAGAGGTCCTGATCCAAAAAGGAGTTGGGAGGGAGGGTTGCAAGGTTATTGTATGGGAGGTTGCGGTACTGCTACCCTTACTTCTGCACTGCTACTGGCAGTGGCACTGCCTTCAGAGCTGAGCAGCTGGGGAGTGGCGGGCTGCTGTCCAGAAGCCCAGCTCCAAAGGCAGAGCCACCACCAGCAGCAGCACAGAAATAAGGATGGTATGACATGGTATGGCCACCCTTACTTCTGCGCCGCTGCCTGCAGAACAGGGCATCCAGCCAACAGCCTGCTCTGAAGTCAGCACAGAAGTAAGGGTAGCAATACCGTGACCCCTTGCAACTCTCTTTTGGGTCAGGACACCCAGTTTGAGAAATGCTGATCTCCCCCGTGAAATATGTATAGTATAGAGTAAAACCCACAAAAGACCAGATTTCACAGGGGGGGAGACCAGATTTCACAGTCCATGATGTGTTTTTCATGGCAGTGAATTTGGTAGCGCCCTAATTATCAGCAAGCTTTTACTGACCATATGATTACACTGAACTTCCATTAATCTAGGAAACAGAGCCTGATACCCCGAACTCAAGTGCCATGCAAGTAGACCTCTATTTAACATTTCTGAAGTACTAAGTGGCATGAGGCTGTATAAATTTTTGCCGACTCAAGTTGGTAATATGTCAGTGGTTGATTATTCCTTCCATAAACATAGGATTCAGTATTTTACACACTTATTTTTAAGTTTAATCTTCCTCAAAAGGAAGGCTAATTCCTTTCCACCATCTTTAGAGCAAGGGAAGTGAGAAAGAGCATGCCACTGGGTGATGCAGCTTTGGGATAAATGACAGGCAACACACAAGAGGCTTGAGGGTTTTGTTTGTTTGGGCTTTTTAGGTTAAAAATGTTATTGGACTTTTACAGAGTGCAAATATCAATGGAGAAAAAAGAGAAGTGGATACCAGATATAAATCAACAGGATTAAGCTATGTAACTAGGCATTGCAACAAATGTTTAAGTTATTAAATGCATATTGTTCTCATCCATACTGTCATTAATAATACATATGTTCACAAATTTTCCAATTTTTTAAAAAACATATGACAGTCATATTTATTTGACAAGGTTTTTTGAGATGGTTGAGGATATAGTCCCAGAAATGTGGAGGTGGTGGGAAAAGAGCTTTTTAGGAGTTGGTGGCCGACTTAGACAGGCAAGGATGAGTTATTTGCTCCCTTTCCTCCCAACCCCCCCCCCAATGTTTGTTTTCTAATGCACCTGGGGTATTATGTTGGAATGTTAACTAACGTGCCAGGGATCCTCCCTTTGCACAAACAGCATGTTTTTATTATTTAAATCTAAATAAATAAAGAAGAGTAAGTGTGAAAAGTATCCACTGAGTGTAAAGGGTTGCGCCATTGTTAAGGTTGAGTCTAGTTTCTCATTATTAGACCAATTTTTAAAAATCCCCTAACTACCCCAAGAAGAAATCATTAAGGTATTGTACTACTGGCAAAGGCAGCAGAACCTCTGCTATCATTAGGGTTACCAATTTTGGTTGGCTGTATTCCTGGAGGTTTCATCACATGACAATCTTTAATTCCTGGAGACTCCAGGACAATCCTGGAGGCTGGCAACCCCAGCTATCATACCAACACTGCTCTTGATAGTAAGAGGATTTGTTTGAAGCACGAGGTACTTCTAAAATATTTCTTTAATGATGGTAAGTTACATTCTCACTGTGATGTTGTGCAGTGTATATGAGTTTATAAAAATATGGTAATAAGTGAATATAATATAACATGCAAAAGGTCTCTTGTAAGGTATCATTACAAAGCTTATAATCTACTGAGTGTGATCATCCTATTTGTATAAATGTATCACTCTTGTATCTGGGACTAGAAATATGAAATATAACTCTGAGGGTGTATTGTAATTATGCAAAGTGCGGGCCATTAATGGTGGTTTGGAATCGTAATGGCTCCCATCAACCAGGACAATCGACTGGGGCTCTATTTGGAGGCAGGCCTTCCTGTGAGTCAGGCTGTGAGGAATGAAGGCTTGGGGTCTTACAGTGACATGTGATAATGTCACATGAACTGGAATCCCTCTTTAACCTGGTGCTTTGGGGCAGAGGGGGGGTGGAAACCCAGAGAAAGACAAAAAGATTCCCGCCTTATGCAAAAGATATATAAAGGAGAGGAACAGAACAAAGAGAGGAGCCATCATGAAGAATCTCCTAGCTACCACCTAGGCTGGAACAAGAGCTGTACCAGGGGAAAGAATTGTGCCCAGGCCTGGAAGATGTCCAGTCTGAGGAAAAAACTTACTGAAGCATCTCTGAGGGTGAGATTATCTGTATTCAGTTTGATTAGACATAGATTTGTACATTTTATTTTATTTTGCTTGGTGACTTACTTTGTTCTGTCTGTTACTACTTGGAACTAATTAAATTCTACTTTCTGTATTTAATAAAATCACTTTTATTTATAATTAACTCAGTATATATATACCTGGGGGGAGCAAACACCTGTGCATCTCTCCTATCAGTGTTAAAGAGGGCAAACAATTTATGAGTTTACCCTGCATAAGCTTTAAACAGGGTAAAAACAGAGATTTATTTGGTTGTAGACCACATTGGGGTTGGGCATCTGAGCGCTAAAGACAAGCACACTTCTTGTGAGCTCTTTCAGGTAACCTGCAGTTTGGGCAAGTAATTCAGCCCTGGTCTTTGTTGGAGCAGACGGAGTGTCTGGCTCAACAAGACAGAATGCTGGAGTCCTGAGCTTTAAATAAAACTTCCATTCTTATTGAATAAGAACTAGATTCAACTGGAAAAATAACTCAGTGACCACTATTCACAAAAATTCAAGCAGATGTCACATGCTATCTTTCAGGAACTGTGTAAAGCCATGTTTATGCTGGTATGTATTTATTTAAAACAATATCTTCAAGAATATATTACTGAAATAAGTCCATTTGACTATTCTAGTACCCAACAAGACAAAATAACATATTAAAGATGTACTGTAACTGATACAAATAATTGTGTGTCACGGCACAGTAAGATTTCTTGAATAGCTTGTGAAAGAATCCCAACAGCTGTCTTGGAATGACGATTGCTTTGTAAATGGACACCCTTATTTCTGTCTGAACATTTTTACCTACCATTGTAACAAGTAACACCGAAGGCTCTGTCTCCCGTTAGCTAACATGTTTGAAAAAAAAAAGAAAAATCCCCTAGACTAGACAAGCCCTAGGGATTTGGGCTAGGGCAGCTATAAGACCAGTGTCAAAAAAAGACCCAAGATTACTATAATTGAAAGAGAACAAAAATATTTATTTTTCAGTTTCACTTAGGGCATTTGACAGTACTTTTGCGTATAGTCAGTTTCACTATTTATTCAGTATAGTAAATAATGAATTTCCCCTGTTTTTAAAGGTTTTTTAAACCGATACAAGGAGAATTTCCTTTAAAAAACAAAAACAAACATACATAAGGAGATGCAGGGAAATGAATGGTACCTGAAACTTTTTTTTAATTGACCGGACTTGAATGTTGACATCTCTTTAATCTGACGCATCCAATTTCAGACACTACTAGAAGTTAAACACAATGCCTCCTTTTAGACTGAGTGGCTGAGACACAGAAATGGTAAAGTGACTTGCATAACTAAGGTCTCAGACGGTCAGCAGTAGCAGAACTATGAATCCCAACTCTCACTCCTCTGCTCTAAACACTAGCCAACATCCCCTTCTCTCATCTGAATCCAGAAAATTAACTTGTGTGAAACTTATTAAATTCTTCTCTCATGCACCATAAAGTCACATTTGCTAATATTATCTTTCATGTTACAGGCTTCATTTTGAAGAGGGAAATATTGTGTATCAATTTTTAATGCACTTCTGTGATCTCATTTCCTGTTTCATTTTATTGTACTCATGCTTAATAGTTTGATAATGCCACAATAAGGGAGCTACATTAAGTGTGGCAGGCTTACATATTGATATATGCCTCTCTTATTGCCCTTAATAAATATGTCCATATGTTCTTCTGTAAGAATCTTTGACCATTAGGTAAAATAAATTTATATTTAATCATCACCTCATCTACAAACTATAGACAATACAGTAAAACTTGCCTTAGAGACCATCTGTCACAAGTGACTACTTGCAGAGGTCACAGAACACCACCACTCTTTGGCGTGCAAACCTTTGAAGATAGACTACCTCTTATAAGAGATCACTTTTGCTAACTCCCATGAGGGATCACTCTTGGCAGGTTTTACTGTATTCTTCAGTGGGCAGCTACTCTATGCTAGGAAAAATTGAAGTGTAACTAAACCCTTTTCCATACAAAAATTACCTGTTCACTTTAAAGTTTCAAGGGACCAGTAACTGATTCCAAGAATCGATCACCTAATTTTCTTTAGAGCTGTTACCAGACTACTCGCATTGCTATCCCTTCTCTGGATTTCTCTGAGTGCACCCATACAGATGCCAGACCTCCAGCCTTTACCTCTCTTACAGTGCAATTCTACAATTCATCCACTCTCAGGCCAAGACCGGGGAACCAGCCATGACTAATTCACCAGGCCCTGGGAGTTCTCTGACGGTACAGGTTTGCAGTGAGACAAAACTTCTTAAAAAAACAAAAAAGCTTGGTTTATTTTGCCCCAATGGCATAGTGGTTAGAGAAGAAGAAAGAGACCTAAACGCATAGTCCCTTACCTAAGATTAATCTCTCCAATCACTGCTCAGACTGGTCTGACTTATTCCCCACTCTCTGAGTTGGAACGGCCTACACAGCTTTCATACATCTTGCTGTCTCTGAATATCTCAGTTGGATTGCCAGCCTTTTCACTGACACACATTGGCCAGCCTCTCTCAGCTCACCCTTTCCTTTTCTACCATTTTTGAATCCCCTTTGATCCCACCAGGCCTTGCTGTGAGAAGAGTAAAACATGCTATCCTGGATGGAGACAGCCAGATAAATTCTCCCAGCAATTGATGACCTAACCATTGTTACATTAATTCCCTCAAAGCTGTGTACATGAGGTGACTTATCTCTGTCATTGCTTTCTCCTTCCTAATAGCTTCTGTAACAGTTCCTTACAGCCTCATTTGATTTACCTCTATGCATTGAACAGGGAAACTGAGTCATGCATAATTGTAAAGTAATGCAGACATGTCACAAGAAAAGTGTATATTTAAAAGTACAGTGAGAAAACTATGCAGTTAATTCAAAGTAGGATGGCATAAAAACAGATTTTCCAGGTACGTTTGGAGAATTGAAAGAGGCCAAGATCTATAATTATTATATTCTTCAGACACTTGGCCATTACATACCTCAGACCACTTTGACAGAGAGGCCAGATGTTTTCATTAAGGGTGTGGTCACATTTTCTGCGAGTTCCTCCAATCACTTTCTTCTTCCGACCTGCATTGTCATGGTCTAATCTAGGATGAGTTTGAGCCCCCAATTTTTCATCCAGATTCCCATTTCTGTCAGACCCTAGGACAGTGAGACAGTGAGCGAGTGGCACTGTATTCCAAGGTTCACCCAACTGCTTCACATAAGACTTGATAGGATTGACTCCATCAGAAGGTCCTTGCTTAATAGCATTTGCCTAACCCCAGGCAAACATCATTCTGGGATGTATTAGTAGGAGTATTGTAAGCAAGACACAAGAAGTAATTCTTCTACTCTACTCGGCGCTGATTAGGCCTCAACTGGAGTATTGTGTCTCCAGTGTGTGGAGAAAGTCTAGAGAAGAGCAACAAAAATTATTAAAGGTCTAGATAATATCCTATGAGGAAAGACGGAAAAGGTTGGGTTTGTTTAGTTTGGAGAAGAGAAGACAGAGGAGACTTAACAGTTTTCAAGTACATAAAAGTTGTTGCAAGGAGGAGGGAGAAAAAATGTTCTCCTTAACCCTTGATGACAAGAAGCAAGGGGCTTAAATTGCAGTAAAGACAGTTTAGGTTGGACATTAGGAAAAACTTCCTGTCAGGGTAGTTAAGCACTGGAATAAATTACCTAGGGAGGTGGTGGAATCTATGTCATTGGAGATTTTTTTTAAGAGCAGATTAGACAAACATCTCTCAGGGATAGTCTAGAGCAGGGTCAGCAACCTCTGGCATGCAGCTCGCCAGGGTAAGCACCCTGGCAGGCCAGGCCAGTTTGTTTACCTGCTGCGTCGGCAGGTTTGGCACACCGCGGCTCCCACTGGCCGCAGTTCATCGTCCCAGGCCAACAGGGGTGGCGGGAAGCCATGACCAGCACATCCCTCGGCCCATGTTGCTTCCCGCAGCCCCTATTGGCCTGGGACAGCAAACCGTGGCCAGTGGGAGCTGCAGTCGGCCGAACCTGCCGACGCGGCAGGTAATCAAACTGGCCCAGCTCACCAGGGTGCTTACCCTGGTGAGCTGTGTACCAAAGGTTGCCGACCCCCGGTCTAGAGAATACTTAGACCTGCCATGAGTGCAGGGGACTGGACTAGATGACCTTCCAAGATCCCTTCCAGTCCTACGATTCTATGATTCTCTGCAATCTCTTCTCTGGGAAGGAGTTACGGCTAGGTTAGGGATTTTTTTAAAAATTATTAAATATTTATTTTTATTCCTGCTACAGCATACGTATAATCCAGAAAAGGATAGCCATTTGCCCTATTTCTATAATCTTAGTGCTAAACCTCATTTTAGAGCCAAAGTCAGATGGAAAGGACCATTCTGTCATAGCAAGTGAGGTGCTGCTGAATTTGTCTAGTCACCATCTTCCCAATTATCTTACCCAAGAAGGGGAAACTGCACAGTAACTGGCAGCAAGTGCAATTTTCTTGAGGTTGGATCTGATCGCTGGATGCTTTAGGATTGTTAACATTATGCCCTCTCTGAGAGGACAGGTAGCAATTGTCCTAGTTATTCTTACCTAGGTTTCAACTGCTATGAAAAGCATAGGCCAAAATTAAATATAAGTGGCGAAGACTTCCTTCAATAGTTTCAGCATCTGTGCTTTAAAGTCAGACCTAAACTCAGCTGGACCACTTTCAGCTCTAGCACTTCCTAGGAAGTTGGAAAGATTGTCATATATATAGTTACACTTGATCTTTTCTGTGAAAGCTCAATAACCTGCACATCTTCCTGTTTATCAGGCTGGAATATGAAAAAATATGGCCAATCCTTCCCGCTTTCTTCGGTCAGATTTGTGCTATGCTTGCTGCAACAAGTATGCCAAGTATTAGGTAAACTGTTATCCTAAAAGGTCTTATTAATGCAAGCAAGGTCAGGTATTTAATCAGAGATCAAGTCATACATGATGCTAGTTCATTGGCAACATTCATCAAAGCCAAGATGGTGCTATCACAGCAGATGCAAAGCAGACTTTGTAGGGGACTCTTCAAATTTCCAGGACCAAAGTTTCATAGAGTTCTGGTGACTTAGATTAGCTACATATTTCTTTGACAGAAAAAAATAACTCATTTCCTCTACATAAAGTGTAAAGCCTGAACATGAGCATTAGATTTTAAAAAGGGGGGATGCTCTGTGGCTAAGTGTACTCTGTGCAAAATAGATGTCTATCATGCTAACCAATATTGTCTCATTGTTTCCTTGTATTTCCTCCATCTTTCTATACCCATCTGTTGTCCCTTGTCTTATACCTAGATTGTAAGCCTTTTGGGGCAGGGACCATCTTTTTGATCTGTGTTTGTACAGCACCTAGCACAGTGGGGTCCTGGTCCATGACTAGGACTCCTAGGCACTATGATAATACAAATAATAAATAAAAATTATGGTGGGAGAGTTCAAAGATGGATGCACAAAGCTGGAATAATGTTTTGGAAAACAAAACAATGAAAATAAATGCAATCTCAATGTTCAAAAGTTAGATAAGCACCTTAAATATTTTATGGGTATTTAAAACAAATTCCTCAAAGAGCCACAGGTTTCTTTAACTAAGGCAACTTTCTCCAAACCACTACATTTGGCCTCTAGCAATCAGTGTCTTCTCAGATGTTTCCCAGAATCCCTTCTCCTGGACCCAACAGATATTCAAATACATTGATGCAAATGTGGTACACTATTCATGTCTAAGATCTAGGTTGACTGTAGCTATCCAATTAAGTGAAATAGTCCCAACAAATATAGTAGTTATGAGACACTTCACTCACCTTCCCCACCCCATCCCACACCCATTCCCCTTCTCTAATGCTACTCATGTCAACTCTCTTAGGAGTAATAACCTAAAGGTTTAAAACTGCTGAAACTACCTACCTCAGCAGAACGTTATACGATTTTATGAGTTACAGTTGCAAAAGACTTTGAATATGCAAAGTGTTAAAGTATGAGCCCACAGTGGCTAAGCACAATTACAGGTCCACTTCTGGTGATGTCTGGAAAGAATGGACTCCAGCATGCAGGAGAACCCAGAGGACAAGGAACTCTGAGATAAAGAAGGGAGCAGGAACAGGAAATTGACAGCCACTGACATACCCACCAAGACACAAAGTAAAATTACAAGGAGTGTTCCCTTTTGAGATACTGTAGAAATGTTTGCCAGCATAGCTATATCAGCAAACTCTCCTAGTACAGAGGCAGCTACTACCAGCAAAAGTTTGCTTTTGCCAGTATATCTGCATCTACATTCAGGCTTTTGCCACTATAAAAATGCCATAAAACCCCCTGACATTCTTATATTGGCAAAAGGTTCTAGTGTAGATCTGGCCCTGTACCTCCAAGCAGATGTACAAAAGTTTGTTGAATGATTTCTGCAAGATTTCCCACCAAATCCCACAGGAGTCTCAGAATTCCAGCTAGGAGGATCTAGCCCTGAAATTTCTTTTATCTGTATGAAAAAGATGATCTGATTATTTCCTCCAACCACTGCACAGTTTTAAAGATGACAGATTGATGGGTTTTAACTAATTCATGTTGATATCTAAACTTAAAAATGAATTTGCAACCAAAACAGTTCAAATAGCAACTCTCTACACATCTTTCACAAGTTCACTATAATTAATTTGAGGAAGGGAAACCAACTCAGTAATATTATATCACTGACTTCATCTTTACTTGATGTTCTCTGACATATAGACCGCAGGAAAATACATTCAAAGTAGATACAAAATGTAATAAACAGAAACAAACAACACAACTGCAAGTAGATCTACTTAACTGTAAAGAATATCTCTTTGGAAACTGAGCAGATGTTTAGTTGCATTAAAGATTAAATTTTGTAATAAAGTAGTCTGAATGTGCTCTCATACTTTGGCAAATAGAAGTCTGTTTGAATTTTAAAATAACCCAAACACAAAACGTCATTTAAGCATTAATGTGAAAGCTGAACTGTATTATTTTGCTGGCAGAAGTGGTGTGACACTGATGCAAATCTTAAAATTCACATATCCGGGTATTTCACTCAGGAATAAAAAGGGATTGCTAATTAAACCACAGGACTAACAGTCAAGAACATTCTAACACATGTTCTCTCCCTCTGGTTTACTGTACAACCTTGGAAAATCTTTTAGTGTACCATTTTCCCAAGCCATAAAATGGGGATAATACCTAATGCACAAAAGAGGTGAAGATGTAATTCACTAGAGTATGTCAAACATTTTGAGATCTTCAGCCAAAACAAGCTATGGATGTGCAAAATAGTATAGCTCCAGCCAGTAAAAATACCATCAAATGTATAACCAAACATCCTAAAGGGTTCGTGTGTGAATTTTCACATAATACATATTGTAATTGATATAAAAAGATGTCCACAATGCCTCACTCAGCCAGAAAAGTTACTTTTTGCTTAATTGGAGCCAATATAAAAACCTGACATTACAGCAGGTAATGTCCTCTAAGCATAGATGTAATTCCCTCAAAATAATTTTATTCTGATAAATTTAGAGGGACAAAGGTGGTTGAGGTGATGCTCCTTTTCACCAACAGAAGTTGATCCAATAAGAGTTATTACCTCACCCACCTTGTCTCTCTAGTATCCTGGGACTGACATGGATATAACTACACTGCATACTTGGACAAATGACATTTAGCAGGTTATCCTTTACCCATATGTCTGAGATCCTCAACTACCACAGCATTCACAATATTAACGAACGAATGTCCTAAAAGCTGGCATTGTTCACACTGGAAAGCACAAACTCTGATAGAAGCACTGAAGCTCTGATGACATCACAAAACATTTTATAATTGTTTATTCTGAAGTGCAATGATCTCAGCAGAATTTAGAGATGTAGTACAGTCATCGATGATCTTACTTACATAAAATCCCTGTGCTTTGACTGACTGAGGAAGTTTGATTTGCACTATTATTTCTCAATAATCCCAGTAAAGAGGCTAATGATACTTACTCACAGCACAGTGATTTGCATTGACGTATGGCTATTTCTCTAACATTACTAAATGAAAATTCACTGTGCTGTTTACTGTCCTCAGATGTCCACAACAAATATGGATGCATCAGTTTGATCTCCCTCCCTAGCACCAGTCACTCCATATAGCCCGGCTCCTCCTAACCCTACCTACTTGTATTGCGTCTTGCTTTTGATGAAAGCTAAATCAACTCTTCAAAGAGTAATTTTTAATAATTATTTGTATTTATTTATAGAGCTCCTCATCTTTCTTTATTGTAAGTAAGAGCAGTGTTGACTGGCAGGTAAGGAACAAGGGAAGGGGGCGGTACCCTCACAGTTCACATTCAGAAAAAATGAGAGAGGGGAGCTTTTAATTTATTTTAAGCAAGTAATTTACTTGTGGGTGTGGGGGAGAATCCTGAGTAAGCAGCATATAGGACTCAGAGGAGCAGTCATGGAGTAAGAGACAGGGAAAAGAGTAAGAAAGAACAACAGCATATTGAAATATACCAGCTTCTTGGAGATGCTCTGTGCTAACTCAATCATAACGACGATTCCCTTGGCCTTTACTTAGCCAAGGATATAGTTACCACCACAAAACAACGTACATGTTTAAGCAATCATAACCTCTTGACGTCTATATGACCTTGTATCTGAAGCTCTGGGTATTATCTCTCAGCAGCATATTCCTTCTTGCTTGCTTGCTTTCAGAGTTCTAAAATGCAACTATGGGCAATCATCCTGTACTCTGGGTGCCTATTAAAATCACACTGTAATGCAAAATAGACTGCCCATAAATCTATTCACCTTCTCACGTTTAGGAAAGAGAGAAAAGATAAATAGCTAATAAATAAATATACATGTCCTGGTGTTTGCAACTACTAAATCCCAACCAGTGCATTTCAATTCAGCCAATGAGTCTCCATTAGCCACAAGGTCTTTGTGAGGGTGCCGGTAGAGCCAATAGCCCCGCTAAATTTAGATAGTCTTTGAGAGCAAAAGACTAAGTAGGTCTGCTCCTCCAAACTCCACCAGGAGCAGTACAAAGCCACCTCCCACTGTTACTAACAATTTTTCTTCTCTCTAGTTCAGAGAACATCCACATTGCAGCCACTCTCTCGCAGTCAGAGTAACCTCTCCCAAGCTTCTTCACTGCACAGGGTAAACTTAGCCAAAAAAAAAAAAAAAAAGTAGAAACAATCGTATGTGATTTGACAGGTCACAATCAATCACTCCAGTCTGAACTATTTTAATGCAATGCAAACAAATCTGATACTGAATTTTCAGTTCTCTAAACAGCAAACCAACATTAGTATAAAAATAAGTTGAAAATTTCTGAAATTTCAGAATATTGCTCTAATTTTGTCAGAATTATGGAGTCAAATCCTAACAAAAAATATTTTACTATAAATATTTTGCCTTACTACTTTTGAAACATGAACTATATTAAAATCAGCAAAATACTAAAAGTGGAGTTGTCAGCTGCTATGCTCTAAAAGTTGATCACAATTTTAGGCATATCTTTCAGTTCGGATTTTTTTTTAATTAGCCAAAACAGTCACAAGTTGGTTCCAAAGTATGTTGCTTTAAAAATAATATCTCTATACAACAGATGCATTTTATGGGATTTAATTAAAACTTAACAGTACTTTTGAAATGTAAACCCTTTTTTAAAATGAGTATTATGAATTACTTCCTACAGAAATCCTGGTAGTTTTAACTATTTATACCTAAATGAAAAAACATACAGGCTCTCAGATACACAGCCAATGGAATCAGTTCCTATTTTGTTAACTATGAAAAAAAACGGTACCTGGTATGCGTGTCCAGTAATGACATGCATATACCTTGGGATCTTGGAACAGTACCAATTTCAGCATCTTCCCTTTCTAGATGAGATCTGACCAACAGAAGAGCAACATATCATGCTAAAAGAACAGCTCCTCACAATGGGACTTATCTTCTTATGCAATTAGTATGTTCACAGCAAAACCAAATAAGGTAATAGGCTCTGGGTAGAAAGTTTTCAGCTCTTAATTCAAAGTACAAGCAAGCGATGTGGGACATATAGGGATCTATGGATCACTCAAAAAGAGTCCAGTCTGTTTTATCAAAGGTGGAGTGAAAGGACATTTGGAGAAAGGAGTGGACGGGGGAAAAGACCTAGACAGCTCCAGCACAAACAGTTCTTTCTTTTAAAAAGAAAGTGGAAAAATCAAGGACAGAGGGTTGCTCCAGACAGTGTGAAAGAAGCAAAGAGAGAAAGAGAATAGCGGTACTAACCTCTCACAATGGAGCGCCTAGTCTAGCTAAGTAATCTTACCACAGTAAAGGATTATAAAGTATCTGACAAACAAGCCAAATTAAAACTAGCTCAGCCCATCTGCAACCCTCACCAGCTGAGAAAGGAAAGGCACTGAAAATTGACCTCACCAAGTTTTAGTTTGCTTCCCATCTCCATCTGCTCGTAGATCATATTACCTACGTTATGTGCTAAAATATTTGGCTGCTGGAAAACTGGAAATTAGATTTTTAAACTCATTTAAACCCTTCAAATGTTATGAAGTCACACAATGTAGGAGAGGTTCAGTTTCATCACTTTTCTTCTCAGCAGTTTGAAACTTCAGCATCATAAGACGGCTGACAAGGCTATAAAAACATCTGGGCTCCCCATCTGTAAACGTGTGCCACTTCCACTAGCATGAATGGAATTACAGCTGAAAGGTGATGGGAGAATAAACCTATTAAAGTTTCATCTTTAGAACCACAGTCAACATCACTTTAAATAGAAGAGGCAACAATCCATGACTAAAACTGTAATGAATACATGGGGCCTCCAAATGTTTCATTTAATCACATGTAATGATGAGTTAGTTTTAAACCTGTAACGGATGTTACCGGTATTTCCTTTTGCATTAATCAACTCTTTTTACCTTGCCAAGTTTACTCTGTTTTTATCATTCCATTTAGACACAAAATTCTTTAAAAGAAAATCTCTAGTCTTTAACTCTGAATTATCACATGTTCGTTAACAAATAGGAACTTTATAGGTAACAATGATGTTCAGTTATTGGTAAAAGCAATATATTTCCACACCTACAAAATAATAACTGGGGTAAGGACATCCCTTCTTCCCTTCCTGCTTCACTGTCACTACAGAACTAAACAAAGATAGAGTATTCTGGTCACTGGCTGCACCCATGTTGCTTAGCATATCCACACATTTTTCAGGATCAAGCATACCTATTACAAACTTGTTCACTGCTTTGCTGTTCATGACTGTGTAAAATAAAACCTGGATTCATTGCATGCTTTAAAAGAGAATCTTATTTTTGTCATAAGCACGTCTATAATTAACACAGCCTTCAATCATCCTTGAAGGTTAAGTGAGGACACTAACAAAGAAAAAAGAAAAATCAATACACATTCACCCACCCACGGTGGATCATTGAAAAAAAATCAGCTTGCTTTTGGCTTTCAGTTGCCAATGCAAATGTTAAGTTACTGTTCTCCAATAAGCCTACTTCAAGCAAACTAATGAAAAGCACTTTACAGCAACAATTATGGAATTTGGAAATAAATATAAAGCTAAGCAATTTATACCTAACTTCAACAAATAACTACGATTCACACACATTTCACCTTGTCTCTCAAGCCAAATTCATGGTAACAGGGTTTGTTCAATATTCCTTAATTAAAAGGTGAACTGCAGGCAGGATAGGATTTTTTGTCTGTCTTTTAAATATCAAAGAAACTTGTCCAAAGAAAACCAAATACAGTACTGATTTACAACAAGGTTGTCTGACAAAAATATACTGCCTCTGCCTTCTTGGGAGTCAGCACCTGGATACATTGATGAACTGGTGAATCCACATTGAAGCTGAAAATAAAAAAACAGCCTCCCATCTTAGTTTCTTTACAAATACTGTACTACCAAACGGTGGTAAAGCCTTTGGAAAGGCTGAGCACATAATTAGCCCCATGCATTCTTCTCCATGGGTAACACAGGGCCAGAGGTGAAAGTTAGTATAGTAGCAGACTGCAAAAAAACCTCCATTACTTATGCTGATTGGTAGCATTCACAAAGAAAACAAGACGCTTTTTTTCAATTTTAGATTGGATCAGGTAGGTTGCTTAGTCAATGACCCAAGATTTTTAAGTGCACATCCACAACTGGTTCATCAGCCAATAAGTAACTGAGTTGTCAGTTTTATTATCCAGGTCAGGGTTTCTGGTTGTACCCAATGTAAGTTTGTTTGACAAGTGGCATTTCCTCCTTCTTTGGTTATGTTTATGAAAAAGTATTTGTTTTCAAATAGGAAAACTAATTAGTAGGTGCCTCATTCCCTTCCCACCTCCTCTCTGCAAACACATAGGACACGGAAAGTATTTTGAGTTCTTGTTGCTAAAATACCAACAGCACATCACTGCCTTGGCCTCCTATGAACCTCAGGGGGGATGTGGGTTCCGTACGACTAATCCCCATCCATTTCAGTGGGGCTTGGGAAGGGAAGAAGGAGGGGAAAATGTCACCCTTTTTCCCTCAAAAACAGAAAAATTTAAAGGAAACTGCAATGGAAATTCTTTTATCTTCCTGTCCCCTCTATACAAGATAACTACCTGTGAGGGGAAATTTGGCTGTAACACATCATATAAGGTTCAGCTTTGTTTGGGGCTGTTGTGGCAGAGCCTAATCAAAAAATATTACAATTTTATTAATCTTTATTTACTACACACAAAATTGGTTTCCTTTGTTAATTTAAAATTAAAATATGCTCTAAGGTAAAATTTAAGAATACACATAGAATAGATTTAGGGCCAGATTCCTCAACCCCAGGTTTCCTTTTTCCCAATACATGTAAGAGTGAGCAAAAATTATGTATGCAGTTATTTATGCCTACAAAGCTACAGGCACAAAGAGATGAACTAGGCTAACACCACGCTTCTGAAAATCAGGACCTCAAAAATATATTGCCTTAACAGATTGTTTTGATAGAGTCTCATGAATAATATCATTTGCAAATAAAATATTGTTCCTGACTAAGCATAACTACTTGGCAAAAACTACATTAAATTTTTTAACCCATTTATCATCTGTTTTTCATTTCTGAAGTACACAGTTTCATCCTCTTTTGTAACATTAGACCAAGAAAACTGCCAGTGGCAAAATAAACAATGTTTCATGTAAGGTTTCCAAGATTCTGGTGGGAGTTCTGCACATAAAAAGTATTCTTGTACTCTAGGTTACAATATTCGGCTATTGAAATATTAAACAGTGATGTAAACCACATTAGTAAACAAAACAAACCTTTTCAAGTAAGTTTATTTTTAGAACAAGTCCTAGTATTCTCAATTCAGCAGTATTTTCTGAACAGTGTTTTTCCCTTAAGATTTTTGACTGGCAAGGCTCTATAATCTACTCGGTGGTGGGAACTGAACTTTTGTAGATAGAATATAGACAATTTAAAGGGCACTATACAACATTTCCAGAGGGGCTACCAAAAGGCTTGTGAATGTCATGTATTAGTGTTTAACAGTGTTCAATTCAAGATTAAATTTAAAACTTTGCATTTTTAACATCATGAAAAGCTTGACTATCAGGAGCCTCTTACAAAAGTTTATATGATAAAAACAAAAACCTAATTAGTTCACAATGCAACAGAACACAGCTCCCATTATTGCAGTAATGATGATAATGTGAGTTCAACTTATTCAGGAGACTGATTCCAGCCTGAGCTGGACTGTACTGTCATATCTCTGTTAAAAACTCAAAAGCTGGGTTTTTTTTGTTTTTTGTTTTGGTTTGGTTTGGTTTTTAACATTGCTGGTTAACAGCCAGTAATACAGGGCTATGTCAAACTGATAGAACCTTACATTTCTAAGCACCATTGTCTAATATTTGATGATGAAACTAGCTCTCTTTTCCCCCACAGTAACCCCATACTAGGTCACGTACCCATATGCATGCATAGCGTCTACATAGCAGGGTGAAAAATAGCAACAGGCTGTTGCTTCATCATAGGTCACAATAATTAGTAGACTAATGAGGACAGGGGCTTATGACTAGAGAATTTAAGAAACAGACAACACATGCTCCAGGGCAGCATTTAAGTTAATTATAGGCACATTTCAAACTCTAAGACTGGAATGTGCTTAAAAAAAAAAAAAAGCATGTGTGCACACGCACAGTCTCCTTAAACATGAAAAATTTGAGTAACTACAATCACCTGGAGAAGAGCTCTGTGCAGCTCAAAAGCTTGTCTCATTCACCAGCAGAAGACAGTACACTAAGGGATATTGCCTTACACACTGTCTCTCTCTCTCATATCCTGGGACCAACATGACTACAAAAACACGGCAAACTACAATCACTTTTGTAAGTGTTCTTTCAAATAGGACCACGTTAACATGAACTTAAGTTTGTGCCAACACTGTCCACACAGGGCAGTTAGCTCACAACACTTTGGTGGGCTCTGCAATTCACACCCCATAGTCCACAAGGCGGTGCAGCATAGACAAGCCCTAAATGGTGTTTAAATGTGTGTTCCTTAAAATATATTATTTAACACATTTTTAAACATATCTTTTTTTCCCCCTTGTTTAGACAGTGCTGTGTCTGAAAAACACCTATCACATTTTGGATTTTTCCACAGATTAATGAACAAAAACCAATCACCACCCCATTAGAGGCCTGACCATACGAGGTGCTGGATATCCTCCACAACCATTAAGGATAATGGAAATAGAGTACTTAACACTTTGTAGAAGCACTCAGCACTTTGCAGGCTCTGGCCCCAGTCTACTATCTTGTGACACTTTAGAAATCTTGTTTTAATCTTAAAGGGAAAGCACAAAACTGGAACTGAACCATTACTCACAACTCAGATTGAATTTTCGAGAGGTTCTAAGAAGTCTGGTTGATCTCTGTTGCAGTTCTTACACCTCTGCACATCATGATTTCAGCCAGGACTGTGTTTCAAAACCAGAACTGACAGTGTGGATCTAAGCTCTCCTAACCTAAGAAAGGCTATTCAAGCAGTAAAAACAACAAGGAGTCCTTGTGGCACCTTACACTAACAAATTCATTTGGGCATAAGCTTTCATGGGCTAGAACCCACTTCATCAGATGCATGGAGTGGAAAATACAATAGCAGATATATATACATAGTACATGAAAAGATGGGAGTTGCCTTATCAAGTAGGGGGGTCAGTACTAATGAGACCATTCAATTAACAGTAGAATATCAAGGGAGGAAAAATCAATTTTGTAATGGTAACGAGGGTGGCCCATTTCAAACAGTTGACAAGAAGGTGTGAGTAACAGTAGAGGGAAATTAGTATGGGGAAATTAGTTTTTGTAATGACCCATACACTTCCAGTCTTTATTCAGGCCTAATTTGATGGTGTTCAGTTTGCAAATTAATTCCAGTTCTGCAGTTCCACGTTGGAATCTGTTTTTGAATTTTTTTGTTAAAGAATTGCCACCTTTAAGTCTGCTATTGACTGACCAGGGAGATTGAAGTGTTCTCCTACTGGTTTGTGAACGTTATAATTCCTGATGTCAGATTTGTGTCCATTTATTCTTTTGTGTAGAGACTGTCCGGTTTGGCCAATGTACATGGCAGAGGGGCATTGCCGGCACATGATGGCATATATCACATTGGTAGATGTGCCCCTGATAGTGTGGCTGATGTGGTTAGGTCCTACGATGGTGTTCCTTGAATAGATATGTGGACAGAGTAGGCACTGGTTTGGTTCCTGGGTTAGTGTTTTTGTTGTGTGTTGTGTAGTTGCCGGTGCAGTGTTTCTAATGTGGCCTTAGCGGTATCCATAGGACCAGCAGTGTCGCCATCTGGAGTGCCTCACTCATGCGTCGGTATATTAGGTGCCGCTGGCCCTATACGCTCTCAGTTCCTTCTTGCTGGCAACTCCAACAGAGGGGCAGGAGGGCTCGTAAAGGAATGCACATGAGCAACATATCTCGAAGAACAGTTACGAAAGGTGGGTAACCACTTTTTCTTCTCTGAGCGCTTGCTCATGTCAGTCCATTCTAGGTATCTGCACAAGTAGTATCCTTGGAGATGGGCTTGGAGTTCAGTTCACGGTCGTGCAGCTTGCAACACAGCTCCGCTGAAGCCAGCATCATCCCAGGCCTGCTGGGTAATCATGTAATGGGATGTGAAAGTGTGGACAGATTATCAGGTAGTAGCCCTGCAGATATCCTGGATCAGCACCTGGGCCGGGAAAGCTGCAGATGAGGCTTGCACCCTAGTAGAATGGGTGGTGACAATCCCCAGTGGAGGCACCTTTGCTTCTTCATAGCAGAAACAGATGCAGGCAGTGATCCATTATGAAATTCTTTGGGCAGACACCGGACAGCCCCTTCAGTCTGTTTGCTACTGCAGTCAACAGCTGCATCGACTTATGGAATGCCTTAGTTCTTTTGAGGCAGAAGGCGAATGCTCTCCTGACATCCAAAGAATGTAATCTACACTTCTCATCTGATTTATGAGATTTCAGAATGAAGACCAGTAAGACTATGTCCTGGCTGACATGAAACTGTGAAACTACCTAAGGCAGAAAGGCCAAGAGCAGCTGCAGCTGGACCTTGTCCTTATAGAACACTGTGTAGGATGGCTCTGAGGTAAGTGCCCTAATCTCAGAGACTCTGCAGGCAGATGATATTGCTACCAGGAACGAGACCTTCCACAAGAGCAGGAGAAGGGAACGGGACGTCAGTTATTCAAAGGGGGAGCCGGTGAGCCTCAACAGTATAAGATTTAAGACCCATGGAGGGACTGGGCCATGGACATGAGGGTAGAGTTGCCCCATACCTTTTAGAAATCGGACCATCGTGTCATGATCGAAGACTGACCTACCCTGGAATGGTGGCTGGAAGGCTGAAATAGCGGCCAATGGACCTGGATAGATGAAAGAGACAGCCTTGGAGCTTGAGATGCAGAAGGTAGTTCAGGATTGATTGCAGTGAGGCCTGTCCGGGCCAAATACCTTGGTCGAATGCCCAGCACATGAACCACTTTCATTTGGCAAGGTAGGTCGCCCTGGTGGAGGGTTTTCTGTTGCCCATCAGGACTTGTTGGACAGAAGTCGAGCATTCCTGCTCCTCCACATTTAAACATGCAGCAGCTAAGCTGTCAGGAGCAGTGCTGCCAGGTTGGGGCGCAGAAGACTGCTGTGGTTCTGGGACAGCAGGTCCAGCCAGAGTGGCAGCTGTGGCAAGGCAGCCACCAAGAGGTCCAGCAGCATGCCAAACCGGTGCTGGTGCAGCCAAGCTGGAGCTAGAAGGATTACCTTCGCCCTATTCTGTTTGATTTTCATGAGGACTCTGTGGATTAATGGCACTGGTGGGATGGTGTACAACAGAACCCTCAACCACGGGAGCAAAAAGGCAGGGATCCGCTATCAATCCCTCAAACTGAACAGAAAACATGGTACTTCCTGTTCTGCCTGGACAGGAACAAGTCCACCCAGGGAGTTCCCCACCTTTGGACGATGATGCTAACCACCTCTGGACAGAATGACCACTCCTGACAAGACAAGAAGGTCCTGCTGAGACGATCTGCCAAAACGTTCCTGACCCTGGGGAGGTGCGCAGCTACGAGATGAATGGCATGCTGTACAAAGAAGTTCCACAGCCAAGCAGGTTCTTGGCAAAGGGCTGACGACCAGGATTCACCTTGCTTGTTGATATAGAACATTGTGGTGGTGTTGTCCATTAGGTCTGAACCACTCTGCCCCTCAGATAAGGCAGGAAAGCCTGGCAGGCCATGCAAACTGCTCTGAGCTCTCCGACGTTCATGTGGAGGGGGCAACTGTGACTCAAGGACGAACCTGTGTGCTGAGATTGCCCAGGTTGGCTGGCCAACCGGGATCCAAGGCATCGGACACCAAGTTTACCGATGGGGTTGGGGCTGCAAAGAGGACATCCTCCAATACCGATACGGGATTCAATCATCACATGAGTGACTACTGTATGTGGTCTGGTACCTTGACTGGTCTATGTTGTGTCTGTTGGGGACGTAGACCGACACCAGCCATGCCTGTAGGGGCCTGAGATGGAGCCAGACTACGCAAGGCATATGGCCCAACAACCTCAGGCATTTGTGAGCAATGATGAGAGGGTGGGCTTACATGTACAAGATCAGATCTGTCATGGCTCAGAACTGGGCCTTGGGGAGGAAAGCTTCGGCCCGAGCTGAGTCAAGGACTCAAGCCCCAATGACCTCTATCTGTTGCCCTAGCATCAATTAAATTTTCTTTATCAACTGACCCAGATCCCGACAGGTGGAGCATACCAGATTGAGGTTCCTCTGCACCTGATCCTGAGACCATCCCTTGATGAGCCATTAATTGAGGTACAGATAAATCTGAATACCTCAGGTATGCAGCCACTGGCGCCATGCACTTTATAGACTCATAGACTTATAGGTCAGAAGGGACCAATATGATCATCTAGTCTGACCTCCTGCACAAAGCAGGCCACAGAACCCCACCCATCCACTTTTATAACAACCCCTAACCCATGACTGAGTTATTGAAGTCCTCAAACTGTGTTTGAAGACTTCACTGCAGAGAATCCACGCAAGTGACCTGCCCCACGCTGCAGAGGAAGCGAAAAACCTCCAGGGCTGCCAATTCCGCCTGGAGGAAAATTCCTCGACCGCCAAATATGGCGATCAGCTAAACCTGAGCATGTGGGCAAGACTCACCAGCCAGCACGCCGGAAAGAATTCTCTGCAGTAATCAATCCATCTATCCAACATCCCCTCACAGACCATTGAGCAGACTATCTGCTGAGATCTCAAGATTAAATTGTCTCCAAATTATAACTATTTCATCTATATTTTATCCTCTATTCTGATTATAAGCTAGTTTAAAGCCGAGATAAGTTTTGCCCCAATTACTTCCCTCCGGAAGTGCTGTTCAGAACTTCATCTCCTATATGGTTAGAAACCTTCGTCGAATTCAAAGTCTAAACTCTAATTCCAAGTTTTCCCATTCGTCCTGTGCCTAATTAGTACAAGTTAAAATAGTTCCTGCTCCCTCCTCAACGTTAATCTCCCTGAATATTTAATATAGAGCAAGCTATCCCCCCGCATGCTTCTTGGCCAGGCTAAACAAGCATAGCCTTTGAGTCGCCTTTCATAAGGCAGTTTTCCATTCCTCGGATCATCCCTAGTAGCACCGTCCTCTGAACCTGTTCCAGTTTGAATTCGATTCCTCAACATGGACAATCCAACCTGCACACAATATATCCAGGTGGGTCTCACCAGCGCCTTGATATAACGGTACTACACACTTCCTTGATTTCTTGCTGATAATAGTCGCTGATGCACCTAAAACCGCATTGCTTTTTAACAGCCATATCGATTGGCGGCTCAATAGACATCCGCTATCAACCAATACCCCAAGGTCCTTCTCCTCCTCTGTGCTCTCAACTGATGCGTCCCAATGTATATCTAAAATATCTATTATTAATCCATAAGTGCATGACCTTGCACTTTCACTATATAATTTCATCTATTACATTACTCAGTTTACAGGTGATCCAGATCTTCCTGTACAGTATCCGGTCCTCTCCGTGTTAGCAATACCCCCCAGGTTTTTCATCCGCAAACTTTTATTAGCAATTCCGCTCTTTGTCAAGGTCAGTAATAAAAAGGTTAAATAAGATCAGTCCCAAAAACTGATCCTTGAGGGACTCCACTAGTAACCTCCTTCAGCCTGACAGTTCACTCTTCAGCACGACCGCACTGGAGTCTCCCTTTAACCAGTTCCTTATCACTTATAAATTCATATCATCCCCATCTTTTCCCAATTATACTAAACAAGTTCCCATGCGGAACGTGTCAAAACGCCTTACTGAAATCGAGGTAAATTAGATCTTACCGCATTTCCTTGTCTAAGTAATTCGTCACTTCTCAAAGAAGGAGGTCAGGTTGGTTGGGCACGATTACCTTTGAATCCAATGTTGCAATTCGTCCCCAAATTACCCATTGACCTCAATGTCCTTAACTACTTTTCCTTTAAAATTTCCAAGACCTTACATACAGCAGCGTTAAGCTAACAGGCCTATAGTTACCCGGATCAACTTTTTTTCCCTTTCTTTGAAGATAGACTACGTTAGCATTTCTCCACGTACAACCCCCGAGTTTACTGATGATTAATAAATTGTCTCTGCTAACTGACTCGCGAATTTCACGCGCCAGTTTCCTATTATATCCTTGATGTATGAATTGTCCGGCCCTCCGATTTTGTCCCATCAAGCTGTTCAAGTTTGGCCTCTACCTTCAGATGCGGCGATATCCACTTCTCATATCCTCAATTCCATTTATCATCCCCCCTCATCTCTCTAAACTCCTCACTAGTCTTATTAAAGACTGAGGCAAAGTATTATTAGATATTGGGCGCTGCCTGGTTATCCTTAACCTCCATCCATCTCAGTGTAGATGCGCCCCACTCTTCTTTCTTTGTTTTCTTCTTTTATGTGGCGTGTAGAACCTTTTACTATTGGTTTTAATTCCCTTTGCAAGGTCCAGTTCTACCCTGCTTTAGCCTTTCTCACTTATCCCTACATGTCTGACCTCACTGAGGTAGCTTCCCTTGCTAATCCCGCCTTTCTTCCATCTCCCTGTAAGCTTTCTGCTTTTCCTAATCCCCTCTCTGAGATGCTGCTCATCCAGCTGGCCTGCAATCTCTGCCCATGGTTTTTCCTTTCTTGGGATGCAGGCTTCCGACAGTTTCCGCAGCTTCGACTTAAATATCCAGGCCTCCTCCGCATTTAATCCACAATTCCCGTCCAATCCACTTCCCTAACTAATTTCCTTAACTCTTTAAAATTAGCCCTTGAGAAGTCAAAAACCAATCCCAGATCTACTTTGTTTATCTTCCACTTAATTGAACTGAAAAGCTCATGATACTCGAACCAAGGTTGTCCTTACCACATTCTTCTACGAGGTCCTCACTGCTCACCAAAACAAATCTAAAATGGCATCCCTCTCCTCGTATTTCAACTACTTGTGAAGAAATCCATCCGCTATCACATCCAGAAAAATCTGACCCTATTATTCGTGCAAGCACTTGTCCCCAGTCATATCTGGGAAGTTGAAGTCTCCCATGATCACACTCTTTCCCCTTAGTGTTTACTTCGTTAAAGACATCAAAGAGGTCTCTATCCATATCCCAAATCAGATCCCGCGGTCTGTAGCACACCCCAAGCACTATCTCAGGGGAGGCGCTAGTAGCTTTTTTACCCAGTGTGATTTATGCCCAGACAGACTCTGTCTTATCCATTCCATCACTTCTATTTCATTACAATTAACCTCATCATGATGTACAAGGCCTCACCACCTTGCCTTTCTTCCTGTCTTTCTAACAGCACATAGCCTTCAATACGCTGTCTCCAAGTCATGAGTACTATTCACCAGGTTTCGTTATCCCTATAATATCCGGTTTCACTTCCTGCACCAGTAGCTCCAGTTCCTCCATCTGTTCCCTAGGCCCTCGCATTAGTGTACAGACATTTAATTTTTGGCGTTTGGCGTCAGTGACATTCTTTACCCCGTGTGGCACACACCTTCTCCACCAGCACACCTGTAGTCTAGTTTCTACACCGCTTTTCCTCCTTGGGTCAATTCTTCGGTCCACAAGTGTATCCCCTCTCACTTTGTTTACTTCCCTCTCCAGGTTAAATCCGGCGTGGAGATCCCCTGGACATCTCCCAACCATCTCCCCCAACTTCCTAGTTTGTAAACTCTCTGAGGACTGATGAGAGTCCAAAGAACAGTGCTGTGAATTGGAAACAGTGTCCTTGGAAAATGGAGATTTGGAAGTATGCATCCTTCAAGTCAAAAGGTGACATACTAGTATCCTGAAGGCGGCATACCAGTCTCCAGGGAGGGAATAATGGAGGCCAGGGAGACCATGCAAAATTTCAACTTTTTGAGATGCTTGTTGAGGCATCCCAGGTCCAGGATGGGACTTTGACCCCTTTTTGCTTTCAGAATCAGGAAAGAGCGGAAGAACCCCACCTTTTCCCGAGGCATCTCCCCTACTGCCCCCAGCCACAGGAGGTTTTCTACTTCCTGAGTGAGGAGTTGCTTGTGCGAAGGGTCCTTGAAGAGGGACAGGGAATGAGGGAGGGGCGGCCAAGGACTGTAGGGTATAGCCCAAAGACACTATGTTTAGCACCCAACAGTGCGAGGCTTCTCGCACCTATGCCAGTTGAAGAGGCACAGGCAGTTGAGGAAAGAATAGGAGGGTGAATCCTGTAATCTGACTGGGGTGCCATCCTCGAGCGCACCCTCAAAATGCCTGCCTCTGGCCCTCATGGTGTCTTGAAGGGCTGCGTTGAGCACATGAGAGAGAGGACAAGAAGCATCATCATTTATACCCTTTGTCTCTGTCCTTTCTCCTGCAGACACCTTGCCGAGGAGGCCCCCAGGATCTAGGAGTAGGACAAGCCCGGAACTGCTTTCTGACCTACTGCTGAATGTGGATGCCTAATGAGCGTAGGGTGGCATGGGAGTCTTTAAGGCTCAGAGAAGAGCCCTATGCCCTCAAATGGGAGGTCCTGAATGGTGGACCTTATCTCTTCGGATAAACCCAAGGATTGCAGCCAAGAGCTGCACCTCATTACCACCACCAAGGCAACAATTCTGCCAGGGGAGTCTGTAGCATCCCAGGCCATCTGAAGGATGCCCCTTGCTACTGCTTTGCCCTCCTCCAGGATCGTGGCAAATTCTTGGGAGAGGTCCTGGGGGAGGACTTCCTTGAACTTGCCAAGGGAGTCCCACAGATAGAAATTCTACCTGCCCAACAAGGTCTGGTGGTTGGATACCCGTAACTGTGGACTGGGCATTGAATAAGTTTTCCCTTCCAAAAATTTTCCACTCAACAGTTCCTCCCAAGTTTGTCTTCTTTATTCTTAGGCATGTTGCTCACCTGGCCCTGCCTATCCCTTTCGTTGGCTGCAGACACAACGAACAAATCAGCTGGTGAGTGACTGTAGAGATACTCAAGACCTTTTACAGGGACATAATACTTCCTTTCCATGCATTTAGAACTGGGCAGAATGGATGAGGGGGTCTGCCACAACACTTTAACGATTTTGAGGACCTCTGGGTGAACTGGCAGCATGACCCAAGATGGGGTAGCAGCCAATATTTCATTAGAAAGGTCATCCAACTGCTCTGCCAACACTTTGTCCTCTGAGTTTAGATTGGAAGCCACCGTCTTGAGGAGAGCCTGGTGCTCCCTAAAGTCATCGGGAGAGCTGTTAGTCTGGGAAGGGCCTGCCACCGCTTCATCTGGGGATGAAGACAACAAAGGCATCGCAAAGGGAGGAGTGGGTTCACCTTCTTCTGGGGATGGCTCCCTAGGCATCAGCACCTGCTGTGCTACCCATGTCAGATTCCACACCGTGCTCCAAGCCTGATGGGGATGGTTTGTCCAAGGCAGCCAGGGACGAGTGGTGAGAGTATGGCACTGGAATCATGGGCATGCCCCAAGGGTTCTAACAAGGTTATTGTGCCAACCACTGGCCCTGCTGCCATAGGTGACATGCCAGTCTCCAGAGCCGCTGGAGATATATGCTTCCTTGGCAAAAGGCTGAACTCGGACCAGTTACTTTCCAGGGACCAGAGTGGGGCAGTGGAAGCCTGTGTGTCTGCCAGCTGACTCTTAGCACCAGAGACTGATGCCTGGAGGGTGGGTACCGGTGCCTTTGCACAGAGCGGTACTGGGACAATGAAGACCAGTGCCCGCGACGGTGAACGGTCTTGCAGCGGTAGGGACCAATGCATGGAGGATCATCTAGATTATAGGAACCTGCACTAAGGTGATTGCTGGAGAGGCTGGTCAGTACTGGGAATGCAGAGACCGGTGCCTCGATTCCAGTGTTCCATGCCGCAGAGATGGAAATCACAAGCGTGGTGCCAGAGACATGGGTAGTCTGGCCGGTGACCAAGGTTGCAAAGACAGGGTCCTAGGTCGTGAAGACGTGGAATTACACCTGTATTGTGGAGACCAGCAACATTCCACCACCCTTTGGGGTGGCCCCATGGCTGGCTTGCTTTTGGGTTGCAGGGCCCCAGCCACATCCAGCACCGGGCACGGAATACGCAGCACCATCAGGCCCACCAGGTCTTTAGCCATCTTGGCAGTCTCAGGCATCGAAGGCCCCAGTAGGAGCCAGGGTCCCCTACTGCTCCCAGAAGTTGAAGATGGACCCCTGTTTGGGCTGGGGGTCTGACCGAAGCAGCACCCCCTTGCAACTCCTGTGGGCACATGGTCTGAACTGGGTCCTTTGCCCAGAGCTCTCTTCGCCTTTTTGGATGGTGCCGGGGGGCTTTTCTTTCTTTCTTTGTCTGCTTTTTGGTCACCATCAAGGAGGAACAGTGCCAGGGGGAACCCAGTGCCAGTGGGGCACTGTGTCTCGACACCAAGATGCTGGGCGTGGAGACCGATTGAGACGGTTCTGATGCCAGGTGAAGTGCAGCCTCCATGAGGAGGGCTTTCAGGCAGATCTCCCGCTCTTCCTGGGTTGTCGGACGAAAGTTCTTACAACAAGTCCTGCACTTCTCCTTTGTGGGACTCTCCCAAGCACTCCAAACAGGTACTACTGGGGTCACTAACAGGCATAGGCCTGCTGCATGACTAACACAGTTTGAAGCCTGAGGAACAAGGCATGCCCTGCCCCAGGGCAAAGTCCCTGCCAGCACTCTAACTACTAAACTAATACCTAACACTTAACACTTAATGATCCAGTATCTGAGAACTATATACAAAGAAGCAGCAAAGAATCCTGTGGCACCTTATAAACTAACAGACGTTTTGGAGCATGAGCTTTCGTGGGTGAATACCCACTTCATTGTATTCACCCACGAAAGCTCATGTTCCAAAACGTCTGTTAGTCTATAAGGTGCCACAGGACTCTTTGCTGCTTTTACAGATCCAGACTAACACGGCTACCCCTCCGATACTATACACAAAGAAGACAGTCAATGAGCTGTTAGAAAAACTGCTAACGCTCTTGCAAGGCAAAATAAGGCACCTCAGCCAACCCTCAAGGGTGATAAGAAGGAACTGAGAGGGTGTAGGGCTTGCGGCGCCTAATATATGGACGCATTAGCACGGCACTCCAGAGAGCACCATTGCCGGCACTACAGATATCGCTAAGGCAAAAATCTCCAGCGACTGTGCACGTGGGCACACACACCTAGAATGGAATCAACATGAGCAAGCACTCGAAGAAGCAGCCTGTTTCTATTTTCAGGCTGAAACAGTGAAAATCCTATTCTGCGGGCACATCTAAAAAAACGGTTACCAACCTTTTAGTAACATCTTCGAGATGTGTTGTTCATGTCTTTTCAAAGTAGGTGTGCGTGCGCCGTGTGCACGCCAGCCAGAAAATTTTCCCCTAGCAGCGTCCGTAGGGTTGGCTCAGGTGCCCCCTGGAGTGGCGCCGCCATGGTGCCCTATAAAGGGGCCTGCCGACCCTCTACCCCCTCAGTTCCTTCTTGCCGGCACTTCAACAGAGGGGCAGGAGGGTGGGTGTTGGAATGGACATGAACAACATATCTCGAAGAACAACAGTTACTAAAAGGTGGGTAACCATTTTTTCTTCTTCGAGTGGTTGTTCATGTCCATTCGAAGTAGGTGACTCACAAGCCTAACCTTAGGAGGTGGGGTCGGAAACCACTGCTGACTGGAGTATAGCGCGACCGAAGGCTGCATCATCCCTAGCCTGGTGCATGATGGCATAGTGAGATGAGAACGTGTGGCTGGAGGACCACGTGGCCACTCTACAAATCTCCTGAGTCGGAACCTGAGCCAGGAATGCTGCCGAGGAGACCTGCGTCCTAGTGGAGTGGGTCGTGACCGGAGGGACAGGGGTCTTTGCTATACGGTAGCATTCCCGGATGCAGGTCGCAATCCACAAAGAGATTCGCTGAGAGGAAATCGAGATCCCCTTCATCCTCTCTGCCACTGCGATGAAAAGCTGGGTTGAGCGTCTGAATGGCTTGGTACGCTCTATGTATAAAGCCAAGGCCCTGCGGACATCCAGGGAGTGTAGCCTCCGCTCTTCGCTGGAGGCGTGTGGTTTCAGGTAAAACACCAGGAGAAAGATATCTTGGCCCATATGGAACTGTGAAACGACCTTGGGTAGGAAAGCCAGATGAGGTCTAAGTTGGACCTTGTCCTTGTAGAAGACTGTGTACGGGGACTCATATGTTAACGCTCGAAGCTCTGACACCCGTCAGGCCGAGGTGATGGCCACCAGGAAGGCAGTCTTGTATGACAGGTACAGCAGGGAGCACAAGGCCAGAGGCTCAAAGGGAGGCCCTGAGAGGACGGAGAGGACCAGGTTCAGGTCCCAAGCAGGGGTCGGCTGACACACATGCGGAAAGAGCCTGTCCATACCCTTGAGGAAACGCCCAACCAGTGGGTTCGCAAACACTGCGGTACCCCCTTCTCCTGGATGAAAGGCAGATACGGCCGCCAAATGTATGCGAATGGAGGAAAGGGAGAGGCCCAGTTGTCTTAGGTGAAGCAAATAGTCAAGGACAACGGGAACTGTGACCCCGCTGACCCAACCAGATGGAGAATCGCTTCCATTTAGCCAGGTAGGTGGCCCTAGTTGACAGTTTCCTGCTACCCAGCGGCATCTGCCTGACCTGCTGGGAACACTGCAACTCCACTGGGTTCAGCCATGAAGGGACTCGAGGTTCGGATGGCGGAGGGAGCCCCAGTCCTGCGTGATCAGGTCCAGGAATACGGGCAGCATCAGGGGCTATCAGGACTACCCTGGCGCGATCCCTGCGAATCTTTAAAAGCACGCTGTGTATCAGGGGAATCGGAGGAAAGGCATACAGCAGGCCGTCTTCCCATGGCTGAAGGAAAGCGTCCGACAGAGACCCCCAACTGCGGCCCAGAAGGGAGCAAAACTGTTGGCACTTCCTGTTTTCCCTTGTGGCAAACAGGTCTAACCGGGGAAAGCCCCAGAGCTGGAAAATTGAGGGCACCAGGTCCCATTGGAGGACCACTCATGACCCTGCAATGAGCGGCTGAGGGTGTCCGCCAAGCCGTTCTGCTCCCCCGGAAGATAGAACGTCATCAGGTGAGTGGCACTGTAGACGCAGAAATCCCACAGCGCGAGGGCTTCCCTGCGGAGGGGAGAGGAGTGTGCACCTCCCTGTTTGTTGATATAAAAGACTGTCGCCATGTTGTCCAAAATGACTGAAACACACCTGCCAGCCAGGTGAGACCGGATGATCAAACACGCCAAGCGGACCGCTCTCAGTTCCCTGACATTGATATGCAACTCGAGGTCCTCGACCGTACCATCAAATAGGGGGTCTAGGCCCAGATAGTGGTCTCAATTGGCCAGACGCCTGGCCGGAGGGGTGACGCTGGTGATCCCTCCTGCCATTTCTACTCCGCCTGTGCCCCAGCTCCTGGTGGGCCTGTGGCTGGTATGGGCGAGGGGCCGCCTGCGGCCTAAATTGTCTGCACTGGGTCACGAGGGTATGCAAGCCCAGCGAGCGAAGTGTGGTCCTCGAGTCCTTTAAACTATGGAGACGTTTGTCCGTTTTGTCTGAAAACAGCATCTGCCCTTCGAAGGGGAGATCTTGAATCGTCTGCTGGACCTCATAGGGCAGGCCCGAGACCTGGAGCCAGGCGCCCCGCCGCATGACCAGGCCCGTGGCCTAGGTGCGTGAGGCTGAGTCCGCCGCATCTAAGGCAGACTGGAGGGAGGCTCGAGAGATCAGTTTGCCCTCCTCTTCCAGTAGGGCCGAAAACTCTGATCTCAAGTCCTGGGGAAGGAGTTCCACAAACTTCGACATGGCCAAACACGTGTTGTGGCCATATCGGCTTACTATTGCCTGTTGATTGGCAATGCGGAGTTGGAGTCCCCCCATGGAGTACACCTTCCTGCCAAAGAGCTCAAGTCTTTTTGCGTCCCTGCTCTTTGGTGTTAACTCTTGAAACCCTTGACGCTCCCACTGGTTAGCCGCATCTACTACCAGGGAGTAAGCGGAAGGGTGGGTGTACAGATGCTCGTGCCCTTTAGAGGGGACGAAGTAGCACCGCTCCGTCCTCTTGGCATTAGGGGCCAGTGAGGCTGGTGTTTGCCATAGGGTGCGGGACATATCCGCTAACGTCTTTATCAGCGGGAGGGCCACCCTGGATGGCCCTGAGGGGGCCAGGATGTCCACTACAGGGTCCGCGTCCATCTCAATCTCCTCCACTTGGATTGCAAGGCTTTGAGCTGCTCGCCGAAGCAACTGTTGGAGAATTTGAGTGTCCTCTAGGGCCGGAGCCGCAGCCATGCCCGAGACTGCCTCGTCTGGGGAGGACGACCATGAGATTACATGGAGCCGCCCTTCGTCCGGTGCATGTGGCCCCTCCGGGTCCTGCGGCACACGGTATTGAGGTTGCGGTGCCGGTTCCGAGTCCAAATGTGGCACCGCGGCCGGTACCAAGGTCGCTAATGAGCGACTTGATGTATCACGAGGTGCCAGCGTAGCCCGAACTAAAGCCGCTTCCGGTGCCCCTGCCCGGTTAGGGGGTGCTGAACTTGACAATGGCACACCCCTGCCCAGCGACGGTGCCGGGGGGGCAGAGGGAGAAGGCAGCTGCGCCAGGGCCACCGATGTCGAGGACACAGAAGCCGACCGTGACCAAGGGCCAAATGCCTGGCCTACCGACTGATGGTAGGCCCAAGGAGTCTAAAACGGCCACTGCGAGGGCAGTTGCCATCGTTGCTGCCAGCACGGGTAACTTTGGTGGCTCGCCCCCGATACCGATCTCCTGCTCTGCGACCTGCTGGAACGATAGGAGTCTGCCTCCGAGTCTGAGGTCTCTGAGTATAAGGACCTGGGGGAAGCGATGCCTGGTGCTGAAGGTGAGTGGTGCTGAGGCGACGGGGAGCCTCTCCTCTGGTCTGGTGCCACCTTTGCAGCTCGATGCAGGGAGGGAGGCGACAGTGTCGCCGGCTTGCATCTAGATTGTACTGGTGGGCGGACCACAGTAGGCAACTCCCGACGATGTGGGGAGGCCGGTGCCGGGAGACTCATCAGGTCTGAGGCCGCCTCGAACGCCTCTGGTGTCAACAGAGGGGCGTATGTCTCTGCTAAGGCCCGGAAAATTAGGCTGGTCTGGACTCGACCGCCATCTCTGTGGTGTGGGAGTTGATGGAACCACCCGGGATTGTAACGCAGCCTGTCCACTTAGCCCCGGGGCGGAGTCGGCCTCAGGTCCTGGTGGGGAGACCAATCCCTCACCGGCTTCTTTTTCTTGGCGGGCACCGGCGAAGGTGAGCAGTGCTGCACCGAGGCTGACTTCCTATGACCCGACTCCGCCCGGTGCTGGGTCTTGGATGACCTGGGCTGGGCCTTAAGTCCTGATGCTGGTGCCGGGGCACTCTGCACCGAGGACGACGTGCTGGGGCCCGCCTCGGCCGGCTCCGGGTCCGAGGGTGGTCTCAGGGCCACCTCCATCAGAAGGACTCTAAGTCTTTGAGCCCTGTCCTTGAGAGTTCGCAGGCGGAACCCTCTACAAATAGAGCACTGGTCCTTTTGGTGGCTCTCTCCGAGGCACCTCAAGCACGCAGAGTGCGGGTCACTCTTGGGTCTGAATTTCCCACAGTCCTTGCAGAGTTTGAACCCAGGGGAGCTGGGCATGCCCCAGCGGGCGACAAAGACTGTGCTGGCTTTCTATAGTAAGCTAAACTAGTATTCTAGTTTAAACACTCCACAGCCCACAAAATGTTTAAGCCTATTTTAAATCTCAGATAATTTGGGTGGTTGAAGTTTTGGAAAGAGGAGCTTAGTTTAAAAACAAAACTACAACAAAATAAAAAATTAACTTTCTACTAGAATAATATTACAATATCAAAACTTTGGATAATACATGCTTCCAACAGTGACCAAGGCACCTATTAGCAGATAATGGGCTGTGTTGTATTTAAGACAGGACAAAGATGCACTATCACATCATACTATGGTGATGAGCATAGTATAAAAACCCATATAGATAAACAATCCTGAGTAGATCTTCAAAACTTTTAAAAGGATATTCTTCCTAGCTTGAGTTCTCAAGAATCGACAGCCTCTTCTTTCTTTTTATATTCATGTAATACTCCCAAAAGTAGGTACAGAAGTTTATCATGTAAGGGTCCAATCCAGTTCCCAGTGACAACAAAGGAACTCTCTCATTGACTTCAGTGGGAGTAGGATTGGGCTCCCAACAAACAGCTAACAATTCAGCTTCTCTCGTAAGCAACTCTTTTCATCCCAGGTACTATAAGGACAGCGGCTGAGTTTTTTGTTTTGTTTTGTTTCTTTTCTTTTCTTTTTTCATTCTTACTTGAACTATAAAAACAACAAGCCTTTTCTGTGCATGCTTCCAACCAAAAAGCGGGCACATTTGACTTAGATGCAAATTTCAGAGTACTCCGGAACTTAATGCTAACACAGATACACATAGAGAATGAATTGTCATCTACAGTAGTGTTTTTCCCCCATCTGTTTCCTACCATATCTTAGATCAGTCCACAAACATGGTTTGGCACATCTCATTTCCTCATCATCTAAAGTCAAAATACTTTTTTTTATTATGAAAAACAGTATCACAGAATAAAAAACATATATCCTTCTACAGTATTTTAGGTTCAGCATTGCTGACTCAGAGAACATTACCAGCATGTTTTCTTTGGCAACATACTGACTTGGGATTCATATTAAAGTGTTGGATTCTACAGGGTTGAACAAAAGAGGAAGTACTGTACATTAGACCAACCAAGAAGCTTAATTTAAAAAAATGCTAAGCTTATTTCTCATTTATTATGCTTTTGTAAAATAAATGAATGCAAAAACCCAGCAGTATCATGTACGTAATAGCAACCTAGAGCTATGGTATTGGCTATTTAGAAATACTCATTTCTACTGAGACAAATATGAGAGGATACAAAAAGTCTCTTTTTAATAGTCATCCTCATAATAAAATGCTGAATATTAAGGCAATTATATATCTACATTATTACCCATTATATTGTTACAAAGTTAACACTTTTGTTGGGCGGGGGAGGGAATCCACAGCACTAAACTATAAATAGTACCCTTTAATGTTGTGCATAGTTTTGGCTTTCATTTACACAAAATATAATGAAATTGACTCGAGCTGTGGATTAATCGCAGTTAAATCACGCGATTAACTCAAAAAAATGAATCTGATTAATCACAGTTTTAATCGCACTGTTAAGCAATAGAATACCAATTGAAATTTGTTAAACATTTTGGATGTTTTTCTACATTTTCAAATATATTCAATTACAACACAGAATACCAAGTGTACAGTGCTCACTTTTATCTTATTATTTTTATTACAAATATTTGCACTGTATAAATGATAAAAGAAATAGTACTTTTCAGTTCACCTCATAGAAGTACTGTAGTGCAATTTCTCTGTCATGAAAGTGCAACTTACAAATGTAGGGTTTTTTGTTGCATAACTGCACTCAAAAACAAAAGAAGTCCACTCAGTCCTACTTCTTGTTCAGCCAATCGCTAAGACAAACAAGTTTATTTACATTTACGGGAGATAATGTTGCCTACTACTTATTTACAATGCCATCACAAAGTGAGAACAGGCGTTCGCATGCGACTTTTGTAGCCAGGTATTTACATGCCACATATGCCAAACATTCGTATGTCCCTTCAGGCTTCGGTCACCAATCCAGAGGACATGCTTCCATGCTGATGATGCTCATTCAAAAATAATGCATTAATTAAAGCAGTGATTGAACTCCTTGGGGGACAACTGTATGTCTCCGGCTCTGGTTTACCCACATTTTGCCATATATTTCATGTTATAGAAGTCTCAGATGATGACTCAGCACATATTATTTGTATTAAGAGCACTTTTGCTGCAGATTTGACAAAACATAAAGAAGGTACCAATGAGATTTCTAAAGACAGCTACAGCACTCGACCCAAGGTTTAAGAATCTGAAGTTCCTTCCAAAATCTGAGAGGGATGAGGTGTGGAGCATGCTTTCAGAAGTCTTAGAAGAGCAACACTCTGAAGTCAACTTTCTGCTGGTGGCACTAACTCAGGTGATGAAAATGAACACGTGTCGGTCCACACAGCTTTGGATTGTTATCAAGCAGAATTCGTCATCAGCATGGAGGCATGTCCTCTGGAATGGTGGTTGAAGCATATAGGGACATATGAATCTTTAGCACATCTGGCATGTAAATACCTTGCAATGCCAGCTACAACAGTGCCATGAGAACATCTGTTCTCACTTTCAGGTGACACTGTGAACAAGAAGCAGCCAGCATTGTCTCCTGCAAATTGTAAACAAACTTGTTTGTCTGAGCGATTGGCTGAACAAGAAATAGGACTAAGTGGACTTGTAGGCTCTAAAGTTTTACACTGTTATTTTTAATGTAATTTTTTTGTACATAATTCTACATTTGTAAGTTCAACTTTCATGATAAAGAGATTGCACCACAGTACTTGTACGAGATGAACTGAAAAATACTATTTCTTTTGGTTACTTACAGTGCAAATACTTATAAACAAAAATAAATATAAAGCGGGCACTGTATACTTTGTATTCTGTGTTGTAAATGAAATCAATATATTTGAAAATGTAGAAAACAACCAAAAATATTTAAATAAATGGTATTCTATTATTAACACTGCAATTAATCGCACAATTAATTTTTTAAATCAGTTGACAGCCTTAAAATTGACATATTTATGGAAAAATTATCCTAACAAGAAGCACTTTAGATCTGAGATGCCATAAGAATGTAAGTGTTGACATTTTATGTTATTAGCCTTAAACCAAAAATTAAACTTTTAAAAACATCTAAATTAATGTACAATCAGTTGCAAGTGAGAACAACGGACCTTTTACATCTAATTTCCTTAATCAATGGTGCAAAATTTTTGAGAGTCATTGCTCAAAATTCTGCCTATGATAACAAACGTGTGCACAAAAATATTAGGGTAAATTTAGATATTCATCACCACTATGTCATCAGTTTTCTAATGATATTACCAGATGCCCTTTAGATACAGATCATGATACCAAAGAGTCAGGGTACATTGGTCAGACCATCTGAAACTCACTGTTAGATACTAGGGAGCCTATTGCCATCTGTCCTTGGGTTGCTATTAGTGTCACACTGTCTCACCACGTCTGTAAAGTTGATGGGGGAAGTTTGTTGTAGTATGAACTGGTTTTTTATGATCTTCATGTTTGTTTTCCTCTCTACTGTCTTCAGCGCACTCCTAAATTATTCATTTTTTTTATTTTGTAGTGACTGACATATGAAGATTTAGGGCGGAAAATTATTGCACCTAAGCAACGGGAGCTCACAGGCGATACACTAGCCCACCTGATCTTAGGATAGTGAAATGGCTCCTGGATCTACCACCCCTTCTTAGAGAAAATCTTTCATTGGGGTGAAAGGTAAGGAATGTAGAGGTAACTCTCTTCTGGGACTGGCGGGGGTAGGGGAGAAGGTGGGGAGAGGGAACAGGGCTGAATGTGGGGCAGAAAGGAAGGGGGCAGGGCTTGAGCCAACAGAGAGGAGTAAGGTGTAGGGTGGAAGAGGCAACTCCCTCCAGGGCAGTAGGGGAAGCAGGGCTGGGTGTGGGGCAGAAAGGGAGAGGTAGACCAGTTCAGATATAAAGATCTGGGGCTTGATTCCTGTGACAGTTCTTACTGTGAGTCACCTTGTTACCCTCCTGCCTCCAACGAGAGGGGGACCCACTTGTGATTAACTGGGCGTCAGCTCCCTGACACTACCAGCCAGCTAGCCACTCAAACACTGTCCTCAGGGCTCTGCCAGCCTTCACACTGCCTTACAGGTTAACCATAGGTGGACCCCAGTCCCAGATCCCCTTTGAAATGTTCCTCTATAGTGTCCAGCCCTTTATCTAATGAACACTCACAGAAATACCAGGTCTCCTGTCCCCAGCTTCTTTGAATGAACTCAAGATCAGCTCCCTGTATAACATCAGAGCACGGAGATAAATTTATAGTGAAAACAACAATAAGTTTATTATCAATAAGTCAAGAGACAATAAGGAAAATAGAAACAAATAATCCCTAGCTATGGGGCAACTGGACAAGCGGGGCCACACCCCAAACTAAAGAGACGTGTAGGAAGTAGTCACAGGAAAGCCAGTCTTGATCCCCCCTGCTGGGAGGGAGACCCATCTCCCCCTGACCTACACAGGGCCCTGGGCTGGGAGCCAGTGGAGAGGGAGGGCCCGGGTCCCCCTATCATCCCTTCTGGCCTACTGGCTGAAAGACCAGTGATCTAGCCACTAGGTCCTGCACAGAAAACCCTAACACAGCTTCATTGACTAGTACTGTAGCGGGGCAGTCACCCCGCTCCAGCTAGGAAACGGTTAAAAACCGGCCCTTGGAGAGGGCTGGGGCTGAAAGCAGCTAAGGGAGGCTGATTGGGTAGGCAACTGCAGCTGTGGCCACGCCCAATTTGGGTCCAACTGGCCCTGATAAAAGGGCTGGGAGCTAAGCAGAGGGAGTCTCACTCCAGTGGCAGAGTGGGAAGGACCTGGCTGCTGGCTAGAAAAGGTTCTCAAACAGAGCAGTGCTGGGGAAGGACAGGCAGAGCTGGGCAGCTCTGGCCAGGCGAGTCCCGGCTAAAAGGGCCTGTGGAGGTACTGAGGCTGCAGCGGTGCAGCCAGGCCAGGAAAAGGCAGCAGGTCCAAACCCCCTTGCCAATGATGAGTGGCCATTTCAGACTACAGTTTCCCCCTGAGAAAAGGGGCTAGATGACGACTGGCAGTCGGTCACTGAGGCAAGGTGGGCTTTGGGGAATTGAGGTTCCCCAGGAAGGGGAGGATTCCATAGTGTGGGGACACTGCTGCAGGGCAGTACCCCAGAGAAGGGGCACCGCGGGCCAGGACGGGATGTGTGGCCTGAACTAAAGGGTGGTACTAGAAAAAGGGAGCCGCAGGCAGCAGCAAGGGAGACACCGGCCAGCAGGAGGTGCTCAGAACCTGGAAGAGCTAATTTCCAGACCAACCAGCAGGAGGCACCACACCAGTGAGTGTTCCAGCGGAATGACTACAAGTTCCAAGAGGTATTCTGCGTCAAAGAAAGCATAAAGGTTCTATTAGGAGACGCACACAAGTAAACACTGGAGGACAGCATCACTGATAGAGAAGACTGAAAGCAGGAAAGAAGGACAGGACTATGTTATAAAGGGCCTTGAAGTTAAGGATCAGAAGCTTGTGTTTAATGTGGTGTAGAAGTAGAAGCCTGTGAAGGGATTTTAAAAAAGGGTGATAGGGCAGAAACTATGCTGTTCAAAACACTACTTAGTAGCATTTTATATGTTTCTTCCTATAAAACATCAAACCCATTCCCTATAGCATCTATGGCAGAGGGCCATTTATTGGACAACGTTGTTTCTTGCCCAAAAAAAGTATTACACAGCCTTCCCTTTCCCATCTCTTCATGTGTCTCTGTAGAAACTGCCTTCCATATAAACAGCTGCATTCAGTAATACATGAAAAAACAAATAAGGTATGTAACCTTGCACCTACAGAACATTTTCTTTCTGTAGAAATTTAAATACAGTATAAAAAGATCCACTGCATATAGAATAGCATTAATAGTTTACCACTTCTTCAGCATGAAACCACCAAAGCCCTTCTTTTTCTATCCTGGTCTCCTTTAAATAGCATAGTGGATTTATAGTTGTGGAATATAGGGTCAGTGCCTACTTGGTAGATTTGCTGCATATATAATGAATGCATTCCTCCTCAGTTGATGAATCTGTAACTTTTAGCAGGCAAGAAAAGCAGTTTCTGCTTAAACCTGGGCCCACCTGAGAAGGAAGAGAAATGGGGCTAAACTGTTAGCATTGGGACTGGGATGAGAGGTCAATTGAGCACAACCCCCTTGTGTCAGGTGAGGTCTTGTTATGACTTCTCTATTCTGCTAGCTAAATAAAATACGTTTTGCTAGTTTTCAGTAAAATCTGGCCCTTAAATTTCAACTACGCAATATCCACCACCAATTAAGCTTTCAAATAGTATAAGTATAAGTATTTCTAAGGTACTTTTATAATTTTACATGGCATCTGTTTCATATACTATATGTCTGGTTTCTAGTGCCAAATGTTTACTTTTTATTGGAAACCGCTGGAGCATTGTAAATGTATAGCAACCAGCTATAATTAAACAGTTTAGTTAAAAAGAATTTCTCACTTTAAGAATAGGGAGCCCAGTATGGATTGAATTTCAAAGAAGCTTTAAATATTGTAAAAAGCCAGCAGATGGCACCTAAATGCAAGCAGCCAAGTCCTGGAGAACCAACAGCCTAGAGGGGCAAGAAGCCAGAGGACTCCATGACAGCAACTGCAGCCCTGCCACTCTGCAAATGCCAACCTCGAGAGGACTAGGTGCAGGCTCGCACGCTTTACTCCAAATGGTTGGAAGAGCTGGCTCAGTTTGACTCCCAGATTGTACATTGCCCAGGGAAGCAACACCAGAATGCTGATGCCTTGTCCTGGAGGCAGGGGCGGCTCTAGACATTTCGCTGCCCTAAGCACAGTGGCATGCCGCGCAGGGGACGCTTTGCCGGTCGCTGGTCCCGCAGCTCCGGTGGACCTCCCGCAGGCGTGCAGGAGATCCACCAGAGCCACGGGACCAGTGGACCCTCCGCAGGCATGCCACCGAAGGCTGCCTACCTGCTGCCCTCCCAGCGACCGGCAGAGCGCCCCCCGCGGTATGCTGCCCCAAGTACACACTTGGCATGCTGGGGCCTGGAGCCACCCTTGCCTGGAGGCCTGATTCAGGAGATGATGAATCGGAGGTGTGCCATTCTCTAAGGGTGGGGGGGATGTCAATCAAGTTTGTAATGCTCAGAGATACAGAAAAGGTCAGTGGGTCAATAGACTGGCATAGGAGCCAGCAGAAAGATACTGATAGAGAGAAATTAATAAGATGTGAAAAAAACTGGTAGCAGTGAGTTCCAAGAGGAAATTCACCATCACCATCCTCACCTGAAAAGGTATCTGACTGTGGATGGCAACCAGCTATAGTTATACAGTTTAAGTAAAAGGATTTGGTAATTTCTCACTTAAACAGGTTGGAGTTTGAAAGAGACTTTAAATTCAAATCTCACACTGAAATCAAGTAAAACTGAGAATTTGATAAGAATGGATCTTTTAATTGACATGTGCCCAAGGTGCAAATATAAATCATAGTGTCATTGATACAATATGAGTATTTATTACTAATGTGTGAACTCTCATAATTACTGTTACACAGATTCTGAATTAGATAAAATTGGTAAAATATTACTTAGGTTTTGAATATGGGTGCTTTATCTTATGGTGATGTCACACACACAAGATGATTTTGGAGACACTCTCACGCATGACTTGAGATTTCTGCGGGGCTCCTGGAATTACCAAATGCAGCACATCATCACTCAATATAATACACAACCAAGTGAACAGGAGAGGTTTGCAAACATTGTTAGTTCCACAAATTAGGGGGGCGGGGGGACAGAGGGCTAGCGTCATAGTAAGATCTGTTTGCAAAATGTGTTTGTTTTGCTTTTGTTTTGGGGTAAACATGTTGAATCACGTTATCCTTTACTAACATTTGCTCTCACAAGAAAAGCAGAGAATTACAGAAAATCTGCAATTATTTCCATCAAGAATCCAATGATGCCAACTGGCAAAGGGTTCATTGTTCTGCAACAGCAACTTCTATGGGGCCTGACAAACTCACTACACCAAATAGGTTGCTGTAGTATTTATCTATAAAGAATATCATGTGATATCTTAAATGAAAGCTGGGATCATGCTGGTTATTAATATAGTTTGTATCAAGGAGTAGCTTCCCATCCCCAAAAGAGGTAAAGAATTGATTTTGCCAGACACAGCAAAGTATATTCATGTCTGCCTAGGTTCATATGGAGAATAAGCATTGTAAACCAAACAAAATGGGAGCTACACTTGCATGTCAAGTCAACAAGAGGATGTGAAAACAACCTGGAGCCAGCACAACAACCAATGGGGGGGCATCTTTATTCTGAGGTCAAAACAATGAATTTTTGGAAATATAAAAATAAGCTGAAAGCCATTGTAGTAGAATCATAGACTTTAAGGGACCATTATGATAATCTAGTCTGACCTTCTGCACAATGCAGGCTACAGAATCTCACCCACCCACTCCTGTATCAACCTGTGTCTGAGCCATTGAAGTCCTCAAATCATGGTTTAAAGACTTCAAAATACAGAGAACCTTCCAGCAAGTGACCCATGCCCCATACTGTGGAGGAAAGCGAAAAACTCCCAGGGCATCTGCCAAACTGCCCTGGAGGAAATATGCCTATCAGCTAAACCCTGAGCATGTGGGCAAGACTCATCAGCCAGAATACTAAAGAATTCTCTGTAGTAACTCAGATCCCATCCCATCTAACATCCCATCACAAGCCACTGGGCATGTTTACCGCTAGTAGTCAAAGACAAATTAATTGCCAAAATTAGGCTATCCCCTTATACCATCCCCTCCATAAACTTATCAAGTTTGGTATCCATTTACTGAGGAAACTCCCTGTAGGGTGTAGGAATATTCATAAAAACTTGGATCCTGGTTTTGACTGAAAACCAGCAGCTCTGTCAAAGACTGAATCCTTGGGAGACAATTTACTTTATAAAATAGGAAGTGTAATCATTAGTAAGTGTAGAGCTGGGACTGCATTTTTTGTTTTGTTTTATGTTTGTAACCAGATCTGTTTCTACCCATTATCCTTTCTCAGTATCTCTTAAATCATAAGAACGGCCAAACTGGGTCAGACCAAAGATCCATCCAGCCCAGTATCCTGTCTTCTGACAGTGGCCAATGCCAGGTGCCCCAGAGGGAATGAACAGAACAGGCAATCATCAAGTCATCTATCCTGTCTCTCATTCACAGATTTGGCAAACAGAAGCTAGGGACACCATCCCTATCCATCCATCCTAGTAAGCACTGATGGACCTATCCCCCATGAACTTATCTGGTTCTTTTTTGAACCCTGTTATAGTCTTGTCCTTCACAACATTCTCTGGCAAAGAGGTCTACAGGTTATCTTAATCTTTGAAAATAAACTTTTCATTGCTTTCATTCTAAATATATTTAGTGCTATAATGTTATAAAGGGACTCGATCCTGAGTTGCACTAGTCAAGCTGCATGTACACTGTCTCTTTGGGGGGACAGTTTAACTGATAATTAGTGTGAGTGTCCTGTGATGGGGCTGGATACTGCAGTGAGTGTCCCGAGAACTCAGGGGCTATTATTACGCTCACAAAGCAGAGTAATTATTCCAGAATCTACATCACTTTTATTCTGGAATAGTGTCAACATGGGGAGCTACTCTGGAATAGCTATTGCTGATGAGCTATGCTGGTCAATTTCCCCATGTAGACATGGCCTAAGAGAGTTAATAAAAAAATATAGACGGTTATGTCCTTAATATGCTGAGAACACTCAGCTTTATATAGACTTTCCATATAACCCTGAATTGGAGAAAATGGCAAGTGTCTACAAGAATGAAGCTCAACCAAGATAAGACCAAAGTACTCTCTGTGGGAAGCAACTGAGGCCAACAATTTCAGGAGAGACTACTGATTATGGATGCCCAACCTGACCTTCCTTAAAGGGACTCAATTTTCATAGGGTGACTTCTCAACACTTTCTGAAAACCAGGCCCCTTCAGTGGGACATACATTGAGCAGATAAACGCTGAGGTTCCCCATATCACTAGTAACTCTTGAAATCTTGGCTTGAAAGAACTGGTGAAATAACCTTGGTACCCTTGGCTGGGGGTGTGCAGCTGCCATTTACTATTTACAATATTACAGCTTAGGAGCCTTGTTAGCATCCAGGAGCATCCCTGGATTTCCAAGAGCATTTTTTCCATCTGTATCTGGCAAGACAATTGTGACTATTACTTGTAGATGTAGAACTTCTTACCATCATCCATGTCTTTGCCATTTCAAGACTACACTATTGGAGAGGTCTGCTTGAGGCTACATCTTGCCATAGCTCAAAAACTTAAGCTTCGGGAGTATGAAAATTTCAACGTTTAGCAGTCCCCAAGTGAAACCAATTAAAAGAGAGAGTCAGTTTATGGCCAGTCTATGGATTTTAAATTATTTGTTTCAAATTCAATTAAACTACCAACATCTCCATTTTCAAATATTTGGCTGTCATTACCCTTTATACATATACTTCTGAGTGAAACTATTTTAGGAACATTTATCCTAGCTAAAAATAAATGAGCATTTACTTCTCAGCAATGTCAACCTCATAATTAAAACCAGTTCTCCGGCCAGACATTATACTAAAAAGAAAAAGCTTCTAGTGACAAAATTTTCATTGTTAAAGCAGAGCTGTTCATAAGCAATTATACCTTGTCAACTCTAACAGTTAATCTAACCTCTTCAGTGACACCCAGTTATTTTCACACTGAACATCCTGATACAAACCAATAATTATGGCCCTCACTTGCTATCTCCACTGACATTGATTTCCAGACTATGAAGACATAGGCACATAAGCTCATAACCATAACCACAGGATCATTAAGGTGTTACTGTATTTCTTTGAAATAGGACATTTATTTCTGAAATGGTTTCACCATTCAATAACAAACACTGTAATCTTCTCCCTGCTTGTATTTATTCTGCCATTTTAATAACTGCTATTAATGGACTGCTACTAGCAATAGGAGACCTTTCCATTGTATGTGTCATCTTTTCACTTGCAGTAAGTCATTTACAAAAAATAAATTAGTACCATAATGTATAAACCACAACAAAGGTACAACTTATTAGCTTCTAAACTTGTTTTCTCCTAGGAGTACTGGGCTGTTTCTCACTAGAGAATTGCCAAAGAGGGGTTGTAGAGGTATGGACTATGCCCCCTCCCACCCTAAATTTACTTGTAGAATAGGTCGTGTTACAAACAAGCATTAAAATCACCTTAAACTAAACTACTGTAACTACTTACATTTCTATTATTATACACACATTAAGAAGCAGAATGCTAACACAAAATTGGAAAAGACTGAAAGACACAAATCAGAAGAAATTAACAGTTAAGAAAGGTTTCCCTCTTAATTGTAGTACAGTAGAACTTAAGAGTTATGAACACCTCAGGAATGGAGATTGTTTCTCACTCTGAAATGTTCATAACTCTGAACAAAATGTTATGGCTGTTCTTTCAAAAGCTTACAACTGACTATTGATTTAATACAGCTTTGAAACTTCACTATGCAGAAGAAAAATGCTGTTTTTAACCATCTTAATCTAAATGAAACAAACACAGAAACAGTTTCCTTTCTTTTTTAAAAACTTTCCCTTTTTTTTTTTTTTTTAGTAGTTTACACTAAACACAGTACTGTTCTGTACTGTATTTGCTTTTTTCTTTTTGGGTCTCTGCTACTGCTGCCTGATTGCGTATTTCGGGTTCCAAATGAGGTGTGTGGTTGACTGGTCAGTTCGTAACTCTAGTGGTCCTAATTCTGAGGTTCTACTGTATGTCTGTCAATCTCCAAAACAGGGATGAAATTAGCTGTGAGTTATTAATAGGGAAGGCAAAAATAGACAACCCTGTATTTTTAAAGAAACAAAGATGGGTAAATTATGTATACTATTACTTTAAATGAGACTCCATAGGCTGGAAAACATTTCTCACAACAGCTGCATCAGAGGATGCTTGCAACAGACTTTCTAATGTTTAGCAAAGTTGTAAATGCCAACAAGTAGCAGCTTTGCAGATCAGCTTGAAATGAAACATGAAAATCTTTCTGCTTATGATGCTTACGTTGCTCTGGTCTTGGATTCTTATTGACTATACACATTTGTGTAATTCAGGTTTTTAGTCAGCTACCTAAAGACCTCTTCAAAAACACATATTTTAATGCTTCCTGATATCTGAAACTATGACATAATTTTTCCAGTGTGAACTAGGACTTCCTCTGCACTGTGGAAAAGAGAGTTGATTTTAGAACAGTGAACTCTAACAAAGTTGTTTAACCACCGTGATCTTACACAAGGTGAAAAATGGAGCCTAAAAGTTCATCAAGCTCCTACCTCTTAAATTTTCCTAGCTAGTGTAATGGCTCTAAGGAATGTCACTTTGGTGGTGGATCATCAGCTCTAAATAAGGCAAATGGAAGAAGCTGAAGGCCCATATGAAATCATGGAGGACATATTGTCACATTTTGGGGAGTTAGCATAAATTCCAGCAGTAGGTCAATTTAATCAAACTGGCTAGATGACTTATTGAGATTCCTTCCAGTCCTACGCTTCTTCAATTCTATGATTCACTGCTCTTAAAAATGCATCTAAAAGTAATATAAATGAGCTCAAGCAATCTCCCTTACCTCCTCCCTCACATACTTAAAAGTCCTTTTTACAGGTTTCCCTCATCACTGCTAAAGAAGGCAGAAAACCCCAATTAGAGTCATGCTTTAGACCTGTGGGGTGATTGACTGATTACATCCCCACTCAGAGGGGGCAGAGCTAGGTAACATTTAAGGCTTATAGGAGCCTGAGGGGATTCAGTAGAGGAGAGAATGCAGAGAAGGCAGAATTCCCCTGCAAGGAGAGAATCACAGAGAGCAAGACAGGCTCTTGTGAGGGAAGTCCTGAGGGAAGAATGACAGCCAAGTTGGCAATCTTGATATAGACCTGTGAAAGGACAGAGGACCTTCTTGTTTACCATTGATTGGATCTTATTATCTTGGCCTTTTGATACCCTGAAAGTAAACAAGACTGGAGAAGTGTCTTGGCCAGAGGATTAAGTCACAGAGCACAAAGGCAAAGGACAAGCTGGTGCAGGACAAAAGAAGCAGCCAAAAGGAGTGCTAGATGGGCAGATCTGTATACCGCCAACTTCTAATGCAAGGAGGCACTTTTACCACGAGTCGACTGCTACAGTCCTTAACTCTTCTTCCTTTGGAAACAAAACTGATGCTCTAGGCCTAGGATGGCCAACCTGTGCCTGAGAAGGAGCCAGAATTTGCCAATGGACATTGCCAAAGAGCCACAATATTATGTCAGCAACTCCCATCTGCTCCCCCGCCCTGCCTGCCAGCTGCCCTGCTGATCAGCACCTCCCCTCCATCCCTGTGCCTCACGCAACACACAGGAGGCTCTGGGAGGCAAGCAGAAGAGCAAAGGCACGGGCACGGCAGGCTTGGAAAAGGGGGCAGGAAGGGACAGGGCCTTGGGGAAAGCAGGGACAGGGTCTGTGGCAGAGGCAGAGATTGAACAGCGAGCATTGGAAAGCTGCACCTGTAGCTCCAGCCCTGGAGACGGTGCCTATGCAAGGAGCCGCATATTAACTTCTGAAGAGCCATATGCGGCTCCAGAGCCACAGGTTGGTCACCCCTGCTCTAGGCAGAGCTGCAAATGTTGAATCTAAGCAATGTTTCTTTAGTTTGTCTCCCATTATATACTGCGGTCTTGTCAACAAACTTCAGAACAATACATTTTCTATTAGAAATTTTTCCATTAATTCATTTAAAAATAAAAGAGATTGCAATAGTCTTTATCAATGATTTAAAAAACCACCTTCACACATTTGAAAACAAAGTTGATGGAACAGACTGTGACCAGTTAATTTTTTCTGCAACAGCCTGTTACATAGGGATAATGAGGAAGGAATGGAAATGAAGAGTATCTCTAGACAAAGGAAATCTCTAGGGCATAACCTTGGTATGTGTGGAGGATGTGTATTCCACTAACATCTTTTTTTATATTAATCTGGTCACTGCACTCCAAGATTTTGAACTATTTTATTCCCTTAATTGTTTTGTTGTCTCCTTCCCCACATCTACATTTTTGTAGTTTGCTGAGTCCCTTTTAGTGACCAAATTGTCACTGAAAGAAAGGATTACAGCAACCAGGAAAATGAAAGTAGGTCAGAGGCAGCAGTGATGGGGGTGGGGACAGCAAAAGGACTTGAGGGGGGAAAAGGGGAATGGTTCTCTTGATTCCTCTTATAATGAGGTTCTATTACATTGTTTGATTAAAGTGCCCTAATCAAGTTGTATTAAAGTTTTAAGACAAATTTAAAATGACCACTAACAACAACAACAAAAATCACAAGGAAACCCAGACACATGAAGAGAGAATTCTTCCATCAATGCACTTTCAGGATACTGAATGATCTCTGTTATAAGAATCAATCCACTGTGCTCACAACAGCTCACAATTTTAGTCTTTCTGACAACAAAAATAAGATGCCAAGTTTCACTCAAGGGCCCCGATTCTGCAATTGGGTCTGTATGGGTGTATCCTGCACTGATGGAGTGCCTCACTGATTTCAATGAGATTCCATGCAGGTTCAAGGATACAAATGCAGAAATTTGATTGCAGGATCAGGGCCTAAGTGAAATATTAAAGCACAAATTAAAGGTTATGGCATTAATATTAATGAGATAAATGATTTGTTATTTTCCTAAATGCAACACTATTTTTTAGAAACTGATTAAAAAGACAGAAAAAACTAACTAGATCATCAAATACCATCCCTCCTGCAAACCCATGATATAGACTCCAACAACAAAAAGTATTCTCTTAAAGAGATTAAACTGATAATACTGATAATTACTCTAAATCTCCACAAATATAAAAGCAACCAGGTCACCAGTTTATAACTGGGAATTGCTTTGTGAATTCTCATCCCAACTTGAATTCTGAGCTAGCAAAAAACCTTCCATGCTATTTCTGCTGTGCTTTTTCCTTAAAACAGGTGATGTCTTGTTCTCCAAATAAACAGAAGATAAGAGAACCGATTAAACATTCACCATATTGTACATACCCTATTAAATCAACTTGCATAAAGGATACTGTGGTACATGCACATGAACTTTCTTTTGTTCCTAAAGCTCTCTAGGAACAACAACAACAAAAATACAAGAGTACACACAGAGAGCTGAGTTATAAACAGGGCTTTTTATTTCTAAGAGAGTTATTGCCATGATTTATGGTAAAGTTTTAGCTGAAACAAGCAGCTAAGCCTCATGCAGCTGAACTCAACTTCTAAGCTTAATGTAAAACTGACAAGAAGAGGTGTGATATGGTACAAGATTGACCATAAGAGTCATGTAAAGCAACATTTTTAATTAGGCTATACAGCATTCCATTTAAAAAATCTGACCACTTTTTCCACAAATATTAATACTGGAAACCAAAAGTCCTAATTACATGATCAGCATCACCTATGCAAGTATTACTATTATTCAGTAGCACCCAAGATATGCTAAACACTTTTGAAACACACAGAAACAGGAGCAAAACCAAACACAAATGTTTGCTTATTTTGTCTTTATTTTTACTTCTACCTATATATTACTACATACCAAAACACCTAAATTGAACGAATGGTATTTTGAGTGCTTGCCTTTGCAACCTGAAGTTAGGAAATGCCAGACTTCAGAATGCTCATTCAACTTTAATTCAGCCCCCTTGCGCATATACATTTTGATTGTCTTTTAATTACATAATCACATACAGTAGAACCTCACAGATATGAACACCAGAGTTACAGTCGGAGTAGTCAACCGGACACCATGTGAAATCGGAAGTAACCAAACAGCAAAGACCAAAAAACAAAAGAAAAACAAATACTGTACTGTGCCTGTATTGCCTCTGGGCTGCCTGTCCCCACCCCCACGTGCAGGGCACCCACTTACAGCAAGACCCTGGGGCTGCCAGCCCAAGGCAGCTAAAATCAGCAGAGAGAGAGCAGCGCTGGGGTCTGTGCTACTTTCACATCTCCTTTCCTCGGGGGGGGGGGGGGGGGAAGCTGCTTACAAACTCATGCCTGTGCTGAGAATGGAGATCAGTTGCTGCTGAAACCTGGCCTGGGGTGTCAGGTGCTGGATCTGGAGCCCGAACTGCGCTTTGTTCAGAGTTACAGACAACCTCCATTCCCAATGTGTCTGTAACTCGGAGGTTCTACTGTACTATTTTCTCGAGTGGGCCCATTTCTCATTCAATGCACAAGATGGATGGTGCTCCACGAATGAGGCAGCTGTTTAATATTAGTTTTTATCCTCATCATTCAATGTGCCTTATTTACTGCATATCATCCAAACCTTGTACTGAACACAGAATTGTTCGTTTCCTAATGATCTATTCTAAGGTGCTCATCACGATAGAATCTGAGTGGCTTAAAAACACTAATTTTATCTGCATATCTTCCCTGTGAGGTATTATTCTTCTCATTTTACTGATGAGGACAAAGAGACTTGCCTGAGGGGTCTGAGTGAATCAATGAAAGAGCCAGGATCAGACCTCAAGATATGACTTCTAGGTGTCCATCCCTGTGCTCATTCCTCCAGAACACATGCCTTACTGCTAGAGAAGCCGAGCATTCACTGTTCCCACTGATTTTTGCTGAAGCTTCAAGTGCTCAGATCAGGACTCAGGTGTCTCAAGTTGGGCACCAAGAAAATGAGGCACACACAATTAGTGCCTTCCTACCAAAATTTTACTTTAAGTGACTGGTTCAGCATCACACAGGAAGCCTCTGGCAGAGGCAGGAATAAACTGAATTCTCTGCATGGCATTCATCTGCTTTATCCACAAGAACATACTTTTCCTTCCTCATTCTCTACACCTCTGCCAACCTCTACGATGAAGGAAGCAAAGATCCTGCAGACAAGAGCCTCAATGACTACACAACCATAATTCATTCCCAAAGTAGCATCCATCCTTTGTTATGCCAGAGGACCAAAGGGCTACTAGGGCCATTTAGTGAGTCAGAGAGATGGTTGTTGAGGAGAAGACAGCCTGGCACTTCACATCTCATCCCTATTCTCCTCCCCAGCTTTTGGGCTGCCTCCTCCCAGAGTTCCCAGTGGTGCAGTGTATGCTGCTACAGAGAAGACAGCAGCACAGGTCCAGCCTTAGATTAGAATGTGCGTCTTCGGTCATAATTTTGACAAGCTGCCAGAATGTTGCTGACAACATACATTAAAGAAGGAAAATGTCCATTTTCAATAGTTTACCGTATATACTCCATCATAACCTGGATTGTTTATAAGCCAACTCCCACCAAGATGGATAAGTAAAAATGGAAAATTTTATAACCCATTCATAAGTCGACCTTAGAAGTCAGGGGTCAGCAAACTTTGGCTCCCGGGCCATCAGGATAAGCTACTGGTGGGTCGAGATGGTTTGTTTACCTCGAGCGTCCGCAGGCATGGAGGTAAACCTAAGTAAACGAAGTGTCCCAGCGTGTCAGTTGCTTACTCTGATGGGCCAGGACAGCAACTAGTGGGGAAATTTGGGGGAGGGGAGGGAGAAGCTGGCAGTCAGGGGAATAACGTAACCGCACCCCTAGCCTGGGACCCCCCCACTCTCCCCATCCCTTCCCACCTTATCTGGGGAGGGCGTCTCTGGCCTGGATGGAGCCTGCTCTGGTGGGGGGGGTTGGGCCAAGCGGCATGGCTGCAGCCTGCCAGCCCCGGAGCTGCAGCTGCTTTGGAGACTGGGGGGAGTGCAGCGAGGCCGTAAGCGGAGAGACTCTGGCCCCCCCTCTTCCCTTCTGTCTCTGCTGGCTGTGTTGCCTCTCCTTGCTCCCTCTGTGGCCAGAGGGGCTGTGTCCCACCTCTCCCTCTCTATACCCATTCACAAGCCGACCCCCTTCTCTGGTGCTTCCCTCTTTTACTAAAAAAATTTGGCTTATGAACAAGTATATACAGTATATCTCAGCTAAACCTGAGTGGAATTGCATGGGACAAGAGGACAATGCTCTGGCCCCACATGTCTCCCTGCTGAATTGCAAAGGCCTGCTGCAAATAATGGAGTTGACTGAGCCTTTTTTTTAAAAAAGTGCATGATTTTTTTATAATGAAAAGTGTTAGTCAAACTGAATATCAGAGTTGCTATTAGCTGGCCCTATAATAAAAGAATAACTATCCAAGGCTCTTGGCTCCCTTGACAAATTAAAAATGCAATTCAACAGTAGGTGGCAGCAGCAGCAATCAAAGCCCAGACAATGTCCAGATCTCAGTCCCACCACAGTCAATTGGGTGCTCTAGCATCTATGCAGCACCCACCTCAGTCCTCCTCCAATTCCACAGACCTTATCCTATTAAGTAATACACAGTGAGGCTGTATTCCCTTTGCCATAGGGCCCCTCATCTAGGGCAGCCAAGGCCCAGAAACAAGAGGGAGCCGCCGGGGTCAGAACTAGTGTGGAGGCAGACTCCCACAGCCTTTACTCCGAGAGGCAACCCCTGCCTTTACCCTCAATGATACATGGAGATAAACTCTGCAAGGGAATCTTTGTGAGGATTTCCAGGGAGAACGTCCTTTTATGCAGCTTTACGCACTGTGGGGGAGGGGCAACGACCCCAAAAGAACATTTCTTCCCACAGTTTACAACTCTCAAATGTCTCCACTCAGCTCCTCAAAACCCTAACCTGACACAAACCTCAGCCATCTTCAATGCCTGCTCAAATAGATGCCTACACATTTGGACTACTTGGAATCCTAATTACTTCAAATGAGTAAATAATTCAGCATATAGTGCATCTGTCACATTAGCCTCTTAGTACTCATTAAATAGCCACAAACAGATTGAGATTTCCTCAAATATTTTATATTTAATTTAGTCAATCAGGAGTTTTTTGGGGAGCAGGATTAAATCTATGGTTTAATTAATCTATGGACACTTGTTGTCAGAATTCAATATAATCTTTATTAGGTTTTTCTGTAACAACCATCAGTGTAAGTCAGTAGTTCTCAAACTTGTTCCGCCACTTGTGTGGGGAAAGCCCCTGATGGGCCAGGTCGGTTTGTTTACCTGCCGCATCTGCAAGTCCAACCAATCACGGCTCCCAGTGGCCGCAGTTTGCTACTCCAGGTCAATGGGTATGGCTTTGCAGTGTGGCTACTCGTCCACAGGCTAGGCTAACCCTGAAGGACAAACATACAGATGATCGTGGTCAGAGGCTCCTCTGGAAGGAAGGAGTGAAGTCTACTAAAAGAAGATGAAGCTGGAAGAATCCGTTTCTCACTTCTGTCATTGCCTTAAATTAATTCCTCCCTACTTGTAAAACAGTTAGAACATGGCTTCTTCTCTGACTGGAATCTCTGTTTTTGGATCAAAGTTATATTCTGTGTAACTGGAATATCTGTGATTATACATATTAGGCTTTTGTTACCCAGAATTAAAAATCCCTTATGAATACAGTATGATTCTTGGTTTCCCAGTATCTTAAGAGTTTTCATTCATACTTTCTACAATCTCCAACCGTCATTTCTGTTTTGTCTTTCAACCCAAAGATTTCACCAGCACACTTCTCTACTCTTAACTTTCTGGCATTGTGAATACTTTTTACATCAATATCTCTTCCCTTCTTTTTCTCTTCCTGATTCTCCTGTACTGATTGTACCTCTCTCAGCTGACATTCTTGTGGGGATCCCACTACCAGTTTTCAGTATCACTCCCTAGAAGAGAATCACCATAGTTTAGTGAGAAACATGGACTGAGAAGGCATGTTTGGATCTGTATTGGATTTGAGCTAGATTTTAGATTAGAGGATGAAACCAAGCTAGGGTCTGAGTTGTGATCAAGACCATGCTGAAATTTCATCTTGAATGTTGGAAATCACATTACATCAACTGTTTTAGCAAGATTTTGTGTGCTTCTGAACTGAAAAATAGGCCTGATTTTGTATCGGATCCAGAGACTGGAAATTCAGAATTCTTCTGACATTCAATGAGCTTGAAGAAAAGGTTCTGGTTTTATCAATTGCTAAGATACACTTTAGTTGTTCATGGTTATTCTTCATATTCCTTGCACTTTTGTATATATACTTTCGTACATCAATCAACTTATTCCTCATACAGAATTAATCCATGAAAGCCTCTCTTTCTCTGCTTAGTTTAAAAGCAATATTAACATGTCCCACTAGTTAAAATCCAAAGTCAGTACTTATTCTAAATCGAGACCATAAAATCCAAACCAACTATTCCTCATACTCAGATTCTAGGAAAATTCTTTTATGAAAGTCTCTTAAGTATTAAACATCCTTGTAAGCACCTGAAGTATTGCACATATATAGCTTAGCAGTCAGATCCTACTAGACTATTCGCACCTTCAGTTGCACATTAACTACGGAAATTACAGATCTATCCAATAAGACAGTGCTATAGTGGTCCTGATCATTACAACATGTAGCCAAAGGCTCATCCTGGGCTCACAAGATACAGAACATAGCTATTAAGGGACTAATTTGTACTTGTATCTTCAGACATACTGTTTTATATTTTATATGCTCAGGTTAAAAAAAAATAATCTTAAAAACATCAAAATAAAGTTAGAGCTTCCTAACGTTGTCAAAAGGCTTATAATTAAAAGATTCAGAAGAACTATTGGAAATATCAAGTAAACTTTGATCAACTATAGAAAAGAATAGGTTTTAATTGTTCTTTTTTTTCTGTTTAAATATAAAATGAGCTGAGAGACCATTCTGAGAGGTCGATGAAGATTCCAATCTGTTAATTGTGAAACTACATCCATATAATTTAGAACCGATTGCAAAACGGTAGAATATTACTATGATAAGTGTAATGCTCTTCAGAATATCAACTATTCCTTCTGCCAGAGACAGATGGCCTTTAATTGTGTGCTTCAGTTCACCCAAGGCATGTCCATAAGATACCTCAACCTTCAAATAATCCTCACAAGCTATATAACTGGACGCATGGTTATGTGACAGAGAGATGAGATATCCTGGTGCCCGATGTGAAAAGAGGTTAGTAAATATGTATAGCAGCAAAAAACAGTTGTTAATTTGGGAAAATCAAATATAACAGGATGTTTAAAATGTAGTGATTGTGCCTTAAAGTAAATCACTGAAACATTAAAGCAGAACTTTAAAAATAGTCATATTTATCATTCTAGGATTTACATTTTCATGTCATCCCATGTTTATAACAAGCAGATTCTATACCCAAACAACAAGCTGACATCATTTGTTATTTTGTACCATGTATATCAGAGTTTATAGCTAAAAACAAGGATGACCTGGCAGTATTACTGAGCAGAAATGACTGGAAGAGGAAAGACTAGAAAAAACTATTTTAATAGATTTGTTGAGCAATTTAAGTTATACTTTTCCTAAGAGAAATTAACATTCATACTGCATTAATTACCTTCTTCCACTATGCTACTGGTTGCTAAGCAACAACATCTGTCGCTATACAAACAGTCCACCAAAAAAAGACAGACACACACAAAACACTATGTAGTAGAACACTAAGAAACAGAACATTTAAGTGTTGTGCTCAAAGGTTGTTTTCAATCTGGAGAAAACAATGTAATTTTAATGTAGTATACATGTAAGATTAAAAATCTGAATTTCAAACAGGAACGAGTTCAGGTCAATATTTTCTGAAGTATTCCTAACTTTGTGCATTTCAGCTTTTGAGTGTCTAATATGAGATATTTCAAGCCTGATTTTCATGAGTGTTGCATACCTACAGATCCCATCAATTTACAGTGAAAATTAGTGTAATCAGTAGCTGAGAGGGGGAATACTCAAGCAGTAACTGCACCAAGGAGAGCACCCAAAAACTGAGGTACACAAAACTAATGGATACTTCTGAAAATTTTGGCCTCAGCTTTTACTGACAAATGTATAAAAGCTTAGTATATGGCATGTTCAAGCCATGTCAGCTTCAATGAATAAGGGTAATTACACAGCAGTTGTCAAATAAGAGCCTGGTTTTGACTCCCAGTAGGGGACGGAGAAACTGACTTTCGAGATAATTAAGTTACTCCCAACACTAAAGTGAAATGAATTTAAATTAAACCGGACGACTAGTTTTACCTGTCTTGTTTGTCACTTATCCAGAGAAAGGAGGCATGTACAGGATATCTGAAAATTTCAAGAAAGAAAGCCACGTGTTTCCTTCCTCCCTCTCTTCCTCCCAGGGCCTTGATGACTTTCCTACTAGAGAGGCAGATCTCTGGAGGTCACAAACAGAAATGATTGCAAGTTTTAATAGTTAACTTCTTTCTTCTACTCTACCACCAAAACCATGCAAGTAGTTTTCAGAAATACTTTTTCAGTGTAAGTCTACTTTCATTTTTGGGCTCTCTGTGCTTCATCTTGGACAAAGTGTAAATACATTCAAGCAAAGTACTCAGAATACCTTGAAGATGCATAGTTTCCAAAACGGAAGGTGAATCTCTTCACTCCTGATTAGCAGAGACAAACAGAAGAGAGTTTGAATTGCAACCTTGGTGACTAAATAATTCTCTTGTCACAGGTGCCTCCGTTGCTACCTGGTGAAACTCACTGCCTGGCCAGTTCAGATGGCTTTGCAGTCACAAATGCACACTGGGCTGTTTATCTTTCACCAAGGTGTGCATTTATTTCCCTATTACATAATAATATTAGGCAACACAGACTTACAGCAAGGACAGGCTTCCCTGAAGCCCCCAGCCCAGACTCACTCTCAGCTTCCTTTTGAGTTCCTCTTGAACCAGCCTGTTTCCTGTTTCCTCCCCTTATAGTCTCCCCAATTACAGTAACCCAGTGGTTGTCACCCAGGTGTTCACAATGCCCCACCAGAAAGTACATACAGTAATTGCCCTCAGCTGGGCCTGCAGCCTTCTCTAGGCTGCAGCAGTGTCAGTAATCAGAGTACTGCTGATAGCACTCCATCGCATCTTGCTTTAATTTTATGAAGTGAGAGTGAAGTTTTCTAGCTGAATATCAAGGCTAAGTATGGGATGGGTGAAAGGTTGCAATAACTTGGAGAAAAGTCTGTGATGATGACTACCACTACTACTTAACACTTGAACACTGGTTTATCAAGACCAGCTGTAAAAACAATAACTGATTGGTCCTCACAATACCCTTATGAAATAGGCAAAATATAATGGAAAAAAAATGGTCAAGTCATTTGCTTTTTAAATGTTACTCTTTATCTTTTCTAGAAGTTATCTGTATAACATTTTCTGCTGGACTACAAGCAATTAGAAAAACCACTCTGAAAAACAAACTATTATATTCAAACACTGTATTGAATATATTATAAGACAATCCTGCATTTACAAACGTTGAGAGGGTGATAAACATTCCAGGCAGGGAGCTGCCTTTTTTAAATAAAGAGAGCAAACACATTCTTATTAAAAGGATTCAGATTTGGAAATTGTGGCATTTTAGACCTTAGGCAGGTGCATGTTGAGTTTTGAAAATGGTGGCTTTGGACATGTTGTTCCTGTCAGACAGTCCAATAACAAACTAATGGAGATGCTGTATTAAAGATTTTAATCTTTAAATATTGGATGTGTTTTAAATATTGAGATATATGCCCCCACCTCAAAGTAAAATACGTTCGTCAATATTACTGCTCCTCTAACTCCTCGACTCTCTTGATGGGACTTTTATAGGTGTTTATCAATTTTGTATAAGCAAGGGCACTGCATAAACAGGCATAAAAGCCTGTTACTTTTATACTCCATCCTTACATCAATTGATGTCTCTACAGTAATATTTTGGGGAGTCATAGTTCTGTGTTTCTGACTTTCTGGAGGAAAAGTTAGCTTGAAGTGCCATACTATATTTCAGTAATTAGCAGTGGCAATAGATTATATTTTCTTTTTCTATATATGGTCTCTTATAAAGTTTGCCCTTGTGTAAAGCTCCATCTTTAATACAGGATTGTCACTGTGCCTTATCTATGCTACAAATTCAGCTTTGTTCAGTTGCCAGTTAGTTCATCTTACCTGGTTACAACAAACAAGGTTTAGTTGTACCCACTCAGTAGATTTTTATATTCCACAACACAACCATGTGTTAACCAAATCTGTGCACTCAGACCTAACCCATGCCTACATATATCAGCACATTCTCAGGGAGGAAATGGGTTGTTATCCCATAGTGCAGGGATCGGCAACCTTTGGCCCATGGCCGGTCAGGGAAATCCAGTGGTGGGCCGAGACAGTTTGTTTACCTGCAGCATCTGCAGGTTCAGCCGATTGCAGCTCCCACTGGCTGCGGTTCGCCGTTCCAGGCCAATGGGGGCTGCGGGAAGTGGCGGCCAGCACATCCCTCGGCCTACACCACTTCCCGCAGCCCCCAATGGGAGCTGCGGTCGGCCAAACTCTTGGACATGGCAAATAAACAAACTGTCCCGGCCCCAGCAGATTTTCCTGACGGGCCGCGTGCCAAAGGTTGCCGATCCCTGCCATAGTGCCCCAGCAAAGGAGAGTGTGTTCAAATATCATTCACCTACAGCAAAATCAGAAAGCTAAGAGGAAGGGGGACCGGCCAGTTACACAGTTACAGGATCCCAACCAAAGAAAGTGCAGGTGTTGGGAAAGGATTACAGGAAGGCAAACAAATTCCAGCCTAGATTGTTGGCAGGAGCAATATTACAGCTAGCTGCCATGGTTACTAAGAGTATTGACGAGTTGTACAGAGACATAAACCATATCCACTAACTTGTGACAAAGTTATTTAAAAGTTGCAGTGTGGACCGGGCCTTTATAACTAACATTCAGGGCCAAACTGTGTTATTTTCTTCCCTTTTTTAAGCTGAAACATGGATCACGCTACGTTTTCAAAAAAAATTCAAATGTTTTTGTGCTAATGGGTGAAAAAAAATTGTGTACAGCTGCTGCCAGGCAACCACACCCACAATCATAGCAGTCTTTTTATGTATCAGCGTATCTGCCTTTAAGACTTCACACACTGTCTGAGAACAATATTATGTCCACCATCCTTTTAGCTGAGAACATCACGATTTGTATTAATCACTTAAAGCGGATTTGTTGGTTGTGAACAGATACTAATCCTAAAGGTCCGAATACTGACCATGGTGCATTCCCAGGTCATGTTTGGAATAACAGAGCAATTAAAAAAAAAAAAAAATCAAACCGTTACTAGCTGTATGGTGTCCATGCCATTATAATTCCCAACCAATATACACATCCTGCCTTTTCCCCGTTTGTCTGAACATTCCCCCTCTCTGAAATGATGAGCCTGGGAAAAAGGAGACCCAGTACTCTGCCTCCCACCAATAAGTGCGCCAACAACCAATGAGTGGTTCACAGACCACAGCTTGGGAACTTCCAGTATAGAATAATGAATCTAAAACAAGAATCACCACCTCACTGTTGAGAATTTAGTCACATACTCCATTTTGAATTTTACGTGTTGTTCACTGGCGCCTCTACACCACTCAAGATTCTCCCCAAACTCCTGCATCCCATTTATTCAATCTGCAGTTAGACAGAAAAGGTATCAAAATGTACCTGTAGGAACAATTACAATACAATGGAAATTCAAATTGAAAATCACTTACAAACTGTGAGAACAAAGCTCTCTGGTTCTTCATTTTCCTTACACTCCCTTCTTTTTCTTCAAAGACCTCTGTCTCATACAAATATACTGGTTTTACTTCAGGTGCCTCAACACTATCCACCTAGATTTCTTCACCAAGAACTTCATCAGGCTCAGAAAAGTGTATGGATAAGGGAGGAGAAAAAAGCAAGCAAGAAGAGCTAGTACAGAACCAGGTCATGTCAACCTATATGCTTCTACAGCTCTCCAGCATAATGGTTTCTAAGCACTTAACAAGCATTATTGTACTTATTTTCACCACACCACTATAGGATAGGGAAGTTTTTTGTTTTTTTTTATCCTGATTTTACAGATGGGGACAAGAAACCAATTTAAAGGCTCCCACTGACTTCAATGTGGTTTGGATCAGGCACTAAATGATTTACCAAAAGTTACACAAGAAATCTGTGGCACAACTAGAAATTGAACCCAGATCTCCTAAGTCTTACCCACAGACCATCTCTCATCACTTTGACATTTGTTTCCTGAATCAATACTAACGCAATATAGTTATGAATTTAAAGTAGTTACAGCAAACAGTAAGAACTTCTTGCCCACAATCTCATTTCCTGCAAATTATAGTGTTTGTCAGAACAGTCAGTTTATTGAAAGCTTTGCGGTATTGCACAATTTTAAACACTCCCAATTCTGTCACAAGTGTAAGCTGGTTTATTAGTGTGTTTTTGTGTTTGTTTTTTAAGGCTGATAAGTACTGGCACCAGTTTTACTTATTCTTCTCAGAACATAGTTAAGTGGAGAATATGTGGATGCAATATAAGTTCTACTATACTATACTATACAGCTGTGTTCATGCTCTGACTGAATAAGCAAATAGTTTTGATAATCCGTGTACTTACAGTTTAAATTTTAGATAAATCCTATTAGATATAATATATCCCAATGAACATATCCCATACAATATATATTCTTTCATTAGGTTATTGTTTTTTTTTCTATAATATAGGGGTTAACTTTTGCAAAATGTTTTAAATTTGTCATGTACAAGTTAGAAGTGCTGCATAGACAGGGCCTGCCTTAGGCCGATTTCCCCGAATCAGTCCCTGCACTTAAGAGGGCCCCACACCGGCACCTTTTTAATTTTTACTGACCCGGCAGTGCTCTCCAGGTCTTCGGCGTCATTTCAGCGGCAGGTCCCAGGGGCGGCTCTATGTATTTTGCTGCCTCAAGCACGGCAGTCAGTCTGCCTTCAGCGGCATGCCTGTGGGAGGTCTGCCGGTCCCGTGCCTTCGGTGTACCCGGTGACAAATTGCCGCTGAAACCACGGGACCGGCAGACCTCCCACAGGCATGCCGCTGAAGGCAGACAGACTGCCACCCTGACGGCGACCAGCAGGCTGCCCCAGGCACACACTTGGTACATTGGTGCCTGGAGCCACCCCTGGCAGGTCCTTCACCCGCTCCGGGTCTTGAGTGGCGAGTCCTTGAGTGCCGCCGAAGACCCAGAGCAAGTGAAGGACCCACTGCCGAAGTGCCGCCAAAGACCTAGAGCGCCGCCAGGTGCATACAAATCAGATCCCACACTTGCTAAAGCCAGCCCTGTTCATAGAACATTAAGGGCATTCTGTTGTAAATAACAAGCATTGCTCAAAATAGACTTCTGGAGGAAACAGAGGTGACCATTAACATTTGTTGAAAGACACTTGTTTTTTTCCCCCATGTACCTCAGCAAAACAGTTATACTCACACAAAAGATCCATTCAGATTCCAGAAGCACTGAATGATTATATTGTCAAGATTCTGGAAATGAGGAAGTATATTTAAATATAACGTGTGTTTCCAATATCCTGAATTCTGTTATTGCTAAAGTTATTCCACTCCCCAACTCCAATATTATTTTGAGTGGAGATTTTAACCTCATTACTACTTGAGTAATACAAAGGAGGGCAAGTTAAATCATGCTTTCTGTAAAGATTTCAATCTTTGGAATCAACAAACCAGAAAGATTGTACTTTTTTCTCCCCTTCTCACACAATTAATTTTCTACAAATGATTGTTTATTTTTAACTTCCTGGTATACGGCATATCTGTCAGAACTTGTTCAGCTATAACAACCAACGTTATTATGTCAGGTCACTCCATTCTCTCTCACACACCCATATTACCTTCCCTCCTCTTTAACAAAATGGATCTGGATTTTTTTTTATTATTAGTATTTTTTGCTGGAGAGTTCGACCTTCTTTTTTCTCTCTCTATGATCCAACGTTCAAATAACTTAGTTTGGCTTAATGAGAGCTCTTCTGATTGAAAAAAATCCAATAAAAGTAACTCAACTAGAACTGAGTAAATACTGCAAAACATAGATGCAAACATTTGGACCAAAAACTAAAATGTTTTCATTCTCAAGAACATCTGTGGAAAGCAAAAGACTTAATCTGGGAGCACATGGAATTCCATGGACAAGTTAATGAGAGAAAAGCAAGGGTTGTGTAACTTGATTCATAAATATCTAAACGTCACCCTCTGTGGTGTGGCAGGGGGACTCGCTGGTCCCTCCAGCTCCCAGTCCTCCAGTTGGTGAATAATAGAATTTCATTGGAAATGGGTTGTGTTGGATATCATTCAAAAGCCCTTTCTCCCATGAATCCAATGGCATCAACTGTGACAAACCTAGAGCAATTATGTATATATGCAAGGAAATGTTTAAAAATCATCTTTTAAATTATACTTTAACACAGGTCTGTCAAACATGTAGCCCTCACAAAGTTAAACAGTGGCCCTCAGCTAACAGTACTGTGTTATCTGTTAATGCTCAGAACATACCTGATTCATTTTTTAGATGTTACAATTACTACAAGTGGAAGGAGTATACCAAGGGCAGGTTAATACATTTTGCTGCTGCGCACTTCAACTGCAGATGGCAAAGGTATTCTTCATACCACTACTGTTATGATCGGCTATCAGGAGCATATTAATGGGAACCAGTCCCAGCCTCAAGTGTTGTCTGGGTCAGCAAAGAACATTTCCTTGAAGGAGCATCCTGATTTCATGGCTCACTTACTTTCCTACCAACGTCCAAAAATACGGAAGCCAAGTCGTCCAGTTTTCAGTGAAGCAGCAGTTAAATCGACTACAGCAGAGCTTTCTATATTCATTAGCCCTGTCCTCAGTTGTGCAAAAGTGGGATGCACTCCAGAGGTGAAAAATCACTGAGTACGGCTTCAGTTGAAGAGCTAGAAGATGGACCATCAAATGATCCAAAAACCGAGGACATCTCATACAATACTGTTTCAGGAGAAATGTAGACCAACATAGTCAGCCTTTAATTCAGTACTACATGAAGTGCCAGAGCAAAGTATCAGGGTATGCATCGTGACAATCATACCTGCTAGCCCCACTGATCACTGAGTTCAGTTAATATTCCTTATGCAGCTGAAATGCATGAAAATATACATCTGCGGAACTGAATCAAAATGTGTTGCAACACTATACAAGAGCCTTTACAGGCCTGTTCAACAGCTAATGTCCATGATGATCTTCGTGGACCTTACATTCTCTGTCCTGGCAAACTACACATATTCTTCACAGCAATATGTGCAATTGGCTCCTCTGTTCATGGCACTGTTATCCCTGAGATCTGGGGGATTTTGTACACTGACAGTACTGTGAACCAGATTCTTGCAGAGAAAAAGTGACATGCTATAGATACACACACACAAACGCTCATTGCCTTTCAACAATACTACCTAGATGTCATCTTTGAAAAACACACTCGTGTTTTAAGTCATATTCCAAAGGGTACAGGACTTGCAAGACAATTGCCACATATCCGCATGTTTTCCAAGAAGCAGACAAATGGAGAAGAATTACCACCAACAAGGAATGCAGTTATACCTGCTATAAGGGGATATTATCAAGCAATGGAATGGCTCCGGGATGATCAAGAGCATCCAAAACAATGCTCCCCCATTGGGCATGAATAGGTCTTGGAGGATGGACTGATTTCACAAGTTGTGCGTCAATCAATCCTTCAGCTAATCAAATGCATGTACGCAAAGAACTGATGCTCACCACCCTGCAAATGTTTGGCCAGCAGCCTGCCTTGTACAGAGATGTGCAAGTGCAGTGCAGGCGAGGATCAGTGTGAAAACATGTCTAGTGCTGGTGCCCTCGACTGAGCTAACATTGATGAGGACTTTGATGAATAAATGTTTTCAGTCCTACATACGAAGGCTAGCTTCCCTAGGATTACCAAAAATCAGTGTCGCTTTTATGTAAGCAATGCATCTGTGTTAAAGTATAATTTTAAATAAAGTTGATTTTACGCATTTTCTTGAATATATATCTACATAATTGTTCTAGGTTCTAATGTTTGGTACTAATGATTCATGGTAGAAAAGGCTTTCAAATGATACCCAACTCAACCCATTCTAGACAAAAAACTGTATTATCAAAATTTCCACCAATAAGAGGACCTGGAGCTTAGGGCAGCAAGTACCCGCTGCCATCCCTCAGAGGATAACACCACTGAAATTATGATTCTGTACATTTTTACAAGCCAAATGCACCTCCCTTACCTTTCTATTGCCAATTCACCCACAAAAGGAGATTTTACCACATTATGCTCCCAGATAAACAGTGAATATTCAGCCTTGCTCAAATGTTTGCACTGCCATCTTGAAATTTCAAATTTCCCTCCTGTTTACAAAAGTTTCAGTCATGCAATCAGACAGGCTAAATTTAAGATATTAGTTGGGCTGGGACCTGCCTGCCTGAGAGTCTGCCTCTCTGGGATATTGTCACAGCTGTCATCAGGGATGGGAGTGTTGTAATAATTGGCGCTCAACAGGTCTACCCCAATTGTGAGCTCAACTGAAGGGAAAGTGGAACATTTTATAAATATGTATCCAATCACCTATGTTAATGGGAAAAGGTACAAAAGGGAGACACATTGAATTAGCCCAAACAAAAAAGCCTACTCATATAACTCAAGGACTGTGTTAAGACTATGTCTGATAAATAAAAAATGGGGGACCGAAATTATGGACCAAAATTGATATGTCCAAAATTAAGACTAATTGGTAGACAAATTAATAGGATGAGATATTTTGAGGTCCGTAAAGAGAGGGTTTAGGAAGAAATCATTACATTAGTTAATTAGCTGGCTGGTTCAGAAATGAGTGAACTGCTTCACCATCATAGCTGCCATCCCACCCCCACTATCTCCTGGGACTCCCGGATCCACCATGACTTCCCATGTGGCTTTCATTGTCCTAACTCTGAAATATGTCCTGACCAAACCAGATCACAGGGAAAGGAACATAGATGATGTCGCCACCTCTACTGGATCCAGCTAAATCTCAAATATTACCAAAGATGCAAGATGTAGGTTCCTGATACTGAGTCCTTTTCTTTTTCCCACCCTATTTCTCCTCTATCTCTTTTTGTCTTCTGTTTAATAAGAGTCTGGCTTAGCCACCCAAAGCCATCTTGTTTGCAACACCACTGTAAGCCTGTGACCAAAAGGGCATGTAAAGCCCTAAACACCTTCACTCTGGTAAAAGTTTGCCAGGTCTCAGAGTGGCTGATGAAACCATGCATTGTTCCCGTGTCTCTCCAATGGTGAGGCTGCAAGGAAGAGATAGCTCTTTGCAGGGAGCTCAGAGCTTCTGTCCCATGGGATCACTGTGACTCAGCACTTTAGACCTGGTGGGGGAGAGTGCTGGGACTCGCGGCTTCAGCCCTGTGGCTCCGCTCCTTGTTTCAGCCTCTCAGGGGGTGCCAGTGCTCAGGGCCTTAGCTACAGGGGAAGAGCTGAGGTTGAAACCAATGTTGCCCTCGTATCTAAAGCCCTGAGCTCCAGCACCCCCCACAGGGCTGAAACCAACAATGGAGCTGCAGGGCTGAAGCCCCAAGACCCAGCACCTCCCGCAAGACTAAAGCCTCGAGACCCAGCGCTTCCACCCTGCAGCTGCAGCCCCAAGCCCCTGGGGCTGAAGCCACAACCGTTTAGCCCCAAAACAGTACAGTATTTGCTTTTTTGTTTGTTTGTTTGCTTGCGCTGCTGCCTGATTGAGGACTTCTAGTTCCACAGGGTGTCCGTAAGTCCATAACTCTGGTGTTTGTATCTTTGAGGTTCTACCGTACCACTTTGATCAGGTATAGCCCAAATTTGTTGATGTTATGGACATGCTGCAAGGTCCGTCTATTGACCCCAGCTTTTGGGAGAGAGGACACAGTAAACATTGCTATTTGCAGTGAGGAAGTGTTTATTTGATTTTTATTGGGCTTCTCAATAATCATTTTCTGGTTTTGTGGTGAGGAATTGTTAATTTCTAAGATATGAAAAGATCTACATCTTAAGTTAGTCATTATTCCATCCTTCTCACACCGCTGTTGACACACAGGGTGGAAACCAGTCTCTTCCATCCCCTTCTACCATTAGCCGCTGTTTCCATCTGCTCTGTGGTGTTGAGATTGACTATCCTGCCCTTCCTGATAAGGGTTCTTAAAGTTTCTCTTGAGTGCCATCATTGCCTCACACCAGTTGGTTTCCACTTGACAGTGTCAGGATTCCATCATAGGCAGTCAGAACCAAGGACCAGAGCAGGGGCAAACCTGAGGCAGGGAGCAGTGAAACAGGGCATAGTCAGGTTCCAGGCCAAGGTCAATATAAGGGGTCAGAGTCAGGTTTTAGGGTCCAAATCAGAAGGCAAAGTCCAAATCAAGCTGAGGCCAAAGCCAGGAGTTTAAAAGCTGAGAATGGTTGTGGCAGCTATAGAAAGTCCACACTGTTGTCTGGATGCTTCCTGGAATGCCCCATAGGTTTAAATAGGGCAGGGTGCCAATTAGGGGCCATAGGGCTGCTGCCTGTCAGACCACTTGAGATGGAACTTCCCATGGCCTGTGTCCAAAACAGGTTGCAGACAGGGGAGTGCAAGCTTGTTACAGCTGCTGCTAAGTGACACCATGGCAATGTCAGCTAACTAGCAGCTCTGCATGCCCAAGTTCTAGACCAGTTGGGAGCGTGTGGGCTGGCATCTGTAGTACATGGTCCATATACATTCAACATGTCCATCTAATTCTAGTGGAGACAAGCTGAAGCTTAGTGATTCTTTGGATCTCTTTTTTTGGTGATAAAGTCTCTCCAATCAATGCCAGAATCTTTCACAGGCACTTATTTTCAAAGGCATCTAGTTTTCTAACATTTTTACAGATATCCAACTCTCGCAGCCTTAGAGAAATTCTGAGGGGTTTTTTTGGTACAGTGTATCTTTAATTTCCATACATTGTTGAGTTTAGTGAATGCTGTGGATGCCTTTCCTCTCCTTTCATGTCACATCTTTCCTGAGGTCACTGCTGACTAGTATGGTGCTTACCAGATAAATGAATTGTTCTACTTCCTTGATATGTTTGCCTTCTAATATGATGTTACCCCTTGATGTCTGGGTTTCAAGGATGTTTGTTTTGGCATAGCTGATTTGAAGCCTTGTCTGGTCAGCTGTTTTTGCCATGGTGCCTGTCTTTGTTTATAGCTTTATGGGGGCATCACTCAATTGTGCAATATCATTGGCAAAGTCCAATCTTCTAGACATTTGCCCTCAACCCATACTATACAAATGTTTGTGTTGCTAATACACTCCTTCTTTATCCAGTTTATGGTAATGCCAAAACAGCAGAGAAGAAAACTATCCTGTTTCATGCACATCTTAAATTAGGCACTTTTAAAATATATATATAAAATAAAATCAAAATAACTAACATTAGTAACATTTGCTCTAGTTTTCTTCCACACAGCTGACAGAAGGCATATGCCCATATCCCTTCAGTTTGCTTTGTCTGCAAAATCATTAACTATTTCATTAAGTTACCAGCTGTTCTCAAAGGGCATGAGGGACACTTGAGAACTACAGAGAATAAATTGCCCAACTATGCTATTACTACTTGCATCTATCCCAAATCCTGTATTCTAGCAACAACAATCAAGTGACTTAGGTTTATTTTCTCAACAAATCCAAATGATTGCTCTGCTCCAGGCTGTGTGCAGTTCATTTCTGCATTAGCACCTTTCTGTGTTATTCTACACTTCGTTCATGCTCCCTTCTTACTTCTCCTTCCCTAAAGTCCCCTCCAATTTTGGAGTTGGACTGTTGTGTGTTCTCCAATTTACAACTCAGGTTTGTATTTTTAAAAGTGGCATCTGTCCTTCAATTTAGTGTAACAATACCTCTTCATGAAACAAACCTGCAGCATGCTGAAAGGAAGTTTTCTGTAAGCTTTATTTAGATGAAAACGTGTGAGTTATTTGTTACTATTTTTAGCTGTTTTGCCATAGTTTAAAGTTTACTTCCTTAAATAGCAATCTGGATGTTTATCTACATGTAGCTACAATCTTAGGGATCACATATGAAAACAAAGCATATTCTCCATTTCATATAGATTACTATCTTAAAACTGCATTCCCCTTAAATAGGATCAGCTATAGTTCAGAAGTGTTGAAAACAACTTCACAAAGCAAAACCATGTGTCTTTATCTGCTTGTTTTTATTAAGATATGCTGCTCTTGCTGATTTTTTAATACGAAACTAACTTACTGAGTTTTAGAGATAGGCTGTTGAGAATTACGGAGTGGCAGCATCAAGTCTAATTAAGCTTGCCACTGAATTTCTACTATAAGACTTATTCTGGTCCCTCTGTACTACAATTGAAATAAATAAAAACTAGAGTCAAAATTGATCCAGGTAAAGGGTAGAATTTTTCTAACAATTTTGATGTGCATTTAACAATAGGTTCTCGAGTTAATACAGATATCAGGGCTAAAAATATATATATATATATATATATATATATTTGCCCACTTTGGAGCAAACAAAAAGAAAAGAAAAAGAAACACCATAGGAAGAACAAGAGGGAGAGAGATAAAACTTACTTTACTGGATACAATAGGTTGAAATCTAGTGTTAGCGAGGCCAAAGTTTAGTTGATTAAACTCAAATTATGAAGATTTTAAACAGTAATTTCAGAAGAGCTTGTCACTTCCTGAAAGCTCACACAACCGTTGGGGATCGAAGTATTCATCTGAAAAAACAATAGTCTCCACATATCTTCTCTGAAAAATAAACTTGGTATAAAATAATCCCTGGGGAGGTTCCACCTCTTTTCCTTGTACAGCATAAATGGGTGGGATAGTAAATTTAGAAGAGATAATGGGGTAAAATATAGGGCAAATGAGTGAGGAAAGATGGAAGTGAAAGAGGATGGAGATTCAGGATGTAATCCACAGCCTATTGACTTCAATGGGCTTTGGATCAAGCCTAAAAGGAGGGAGGAGAGAGAGGATGATAAATGAGAAAAATTTACATGTAACAAAAAGGAGAGTGAAAAAGGCAAACAGAAGGAAAAATACATAAAAATAAAAAAGATGAGACTTAGGGCATAAACAATTTGATGGTAATATAGGAAGTTTTGTGCCAAAATACTACATAAAGCACACAAACATATTTGCTACAGATGTCCAGGGACATGACTGCATAGGAGGAAGGGGCTTGCAAGACCTACGTTTAAATGAAAGATGAGTACAGGAACTTTGTTCTTATAGGGATGCATCCACACTAGGAAAAAGATGTGTTCTTAGGTTCTATTAACACATGGCTAACACAAGACAAAATTCTAGTGAAGGAAAGTTTGTAGTTTTCACATGTGTCAAGTGGTCAAGGTAAATGTGTTAGCTAACACAAGAACATATCTTTTCTCCTAGTGAAAATAAGGCTATGGACAGGACAAGAGATATACAAGACCAGAGCAGTTTATTAGGAGCAGCTTGTTTTGGTAGCTTTGGTGCACATTTGGGATTTTAATAAAACCAAAAAGTTGTTTAGCCTGTTAGACACATTCTATATATGCGGACTATAAAAATCTTAATTCCTAAAATACCGGAAACTGCATCAATTATCCAGGCAGCAAAGACCAAGCTCTAAGTTTATTTGTTGTATTTACATCAGTACAAAACCTAGATCTTTATAAGGTCTTAATGTCAAGGGATATGCTCCTAAACCCAAATACTGCAAAGAGACATGCATACTTTTTTTTGCCTGTCTCCTTTCAGATATAGTTCTTCTCTTTTCACTACTCACTTCCTCACAGTGTATCCAAACATAACAAAATGATACTATGCTTCATTATTACTCAGGAGACTTTGAGCAACCTGATGATGACCCTTTTATTTTGATCACCCATCCTTAAATACTAGACTTCTTCACTCGTTTAACATACCTTCTAGAACAGGGGTGGGCAAACTACAGCCCAGGGGCCACATCTGGCCCTTCAGATGTTTTAATCTGGCCCTCAAGCTCCTGCCAGGGAGCGGGGTCTGGGGCTTGCATGGCTCCCGGAAGCAGTAGCATGTCCCCCCTCCAGCTCCTATGAGTAGGGGCAGCCGGGGGATATGCAAACTGCCCCCACCCCAAGCGCCATCCCCGCAGCTCCCATTAGCCGCCCTCTGAACACCTTGGTCCCATACTCCTGCACCCCAGAGCCCATCCCCCCACACCTCAACACCCTGCCCCAGCCCAGAACCCCCTTCTGCACCCTAAACTACTCATTCCCCCCCCCCCGAGCCCACACCCCAACCCCCACTTTCATGAGTATTCATGGCCCTCCATACAATTTCCATACTCAGATGCGGTCCTCGGGCCAAAAAGTTTGCCCACCCCTGTTCTGGAATATTCTTACTGTCCCATATAAATCCTTGACTCTTTTTATAACTGTGATGATTTGGGGAAATCTATGTACAATTTACAAATTTTGTCAGAGATTATGAATTCTCTGTATGTTTAAACTCCTATGATTAACTTCACTGTACCCATGCCTTTTACTCCTTGCAGTAAGGATACAAAGAGGGGTGTCTCTCTGAACAGGACTTTTGTTAAAGACAAACCCCGGCTAGATCTTGCCCAAACAGATCAATGGGATGGTTGCATCCTAAGTGAAACCAGTTTTCTCCACTTGTCTCTGGATACAGAAAGTTTTAAGGAGTGGAAAACCCCCGGAAGGAAACAAAAAGACAGATGATGTCAGAACAGGGGTTAAAAACACAAAGGCTGTGAAGTCGAAGAGGAACTCACCAAGAGATTCAAATGGGAAGGTTTCCTGAGCAAGAGGGGGCCTGTTGACTGTGGGAATAGCCAAGGCTGAAAGGAAGCTTACTGGTCAGAAAGGAAACTTCTTGGTCTGGAAGAAAAGCCTGACTTGGAGGAGTGAAGTCTCAGAAAGGGGACCTGGAACCCTGAAAAGACACTGACCCAAATCTGAAAGGACACTCAAGAGTGGTGAGGAAACAAGGGGAAGGAAATAGCATGCAAGTGTTTATTATTTTACCTAGATTAGTATATCTAGTGCCATCTAAAACAAAGAATATTTTACAAACCCTTCTGCAATGTCTATGTCTATTACACTATGCCTCTGAAGTGATAAACTAAACCAGAGTGCCCACATGAGTGGAGCTGTGGGGAAGGTGTGCTCAAACTACTGGGGTATCTTGAGGGTCAATACTAGCTCTGGGTGCCTAGGGCAGCTGGCCTGTGGGATCCCACTTCTAGAAGGGGTATCAGACAGAGCTGATGCCCAAGAAGCGTGCTGGAGCCTACCCAGTGACTAAAGGGAGCATATGAGCTCAACTTATGAGTCCAAATACTGCAGCCTGGTGGGCATCCAGCAGGGGGAGCTCAACCAGGACTGTGACAACAACACTGCAATAGCTAAGTTACCTAGTCATGATTGAGCATTCACCCAATTCTCTGCTTCTGTGACTCTATTTTTTTCAGACATTTATATCTTTCCACTAAAATCATCATTTCAATGCAAATTTTTTAAGCTTGTTCTCTGTCCAAATGGGACATCATCATTATTATTATTTTTAAATGATGGTGATGATATATAAAACACATTTAAAATAGACCTTATTCTAGAGTGCAGACTATAATAAAAAATGTCAGTAAGTAAAGAATAGAAGATATTGAAGACATAAGTACAATATTATGTTAAAATGTCATTTATTCTAAAATCCAGTTACATTTTAAAGGATACATAATGTAACATAAATAATAAAGTAGAATGGAAGAAAGCAAACATGAATTCAAGAGGCAGCCGTTAGCAACTTAGCACATATATAGTGCTTTGAAAACAAAGTGTTGAACATGTATTAACTAATTAATCTAATTAGTACTGCATATTACTAACCATCTAGCGCAAGGCTTCTCAAACAGAGGTCACCACTTGTGTAGAGAAAGCCCCTGGCAGGCCGGGCCGGTGTGTTTACCTGCCCTGTCCACAAGTCTGGCCGATCGCAGCTCCCACTGGAGCAAGAACTTCTGTAGAACGCCATAAATTTAATGCTAACAGTGACAATGCAGTGAATGAGTTTTAGTGCAGCAAAACAGATCAGACACTTAAACAACAAAAAGGAGAACAGTGACATGAAAAAATGAGCAAGTCAAAAGAAACAGTAATACAAACCAAGGAGAAAAACTTTAACGTTGGGGGAAGGGAGGATGAAAAACAAAATATGAAAGCCAGGTTGCATAACTGAAACCTCTCTACCTGAACAGAAGAAAAAGGCCAGAAATAAAGGGAAAAAAGACAAGAGAGGCTAAGGGAAAAATACAGTAATAAAATTCTGTCAAGCACTCTGCTGGACTAAACCAATGTTAAGATAGAAGTGGATTTAAAAGATTTTAAAATTATATTTTAAAATATATATAAAATCCAAAAGACTGAGAACAAAAATGCAAACAGATGCAAGACCAAAAAGAAAATTAATATTGAAAAAAGAACAGCTTTATTTTCTCCTGAAAGTCATCACTAATTTTTTTTTTTTAATGGAAGAAAAGCAGCAGGAAATAGTGTCAGAAAAGAAAAATAGTTATAGAAAAGAAACTGAAAGAGGTGGTAACTGTCTTGAACACAAATTGAGTTGCACATTTTTAACATAATTAAAATCATGCTATTATTTTTAAATGCATAACAGTCTAAGTTGCTCAAGATTTTTCCTGAAGAAAGCTCTACTGCAAGAATTCATAACAAATAACACCATACAGATCTTAAATGGGTTTACACAAAAAAAAACTGTTTGAATTCATTAAGCTGTGTAACATTTTATACAGTACCTACTGATTCACAGAATTTGAAGAGCCAGCTAACCCAAATCTTTTACAGGATCACAAATAAATCTCAGCAACACTGCCCTGGACAAACCTTATGAACATGTGGCAAAGAAGAGACCTTAAATCTGTAGTGTGGTTTCACTCTCTCTAGATTCTAGTATTTCCCTACCCTCAGTTATATTTACTGCTTCAACATAATTTAATATAGGTAGAATACATCTGATTGGCTAAACTGAACAGTTGGACTAACAATAAAGTGTTTCTTTATAAAGCAATATTTTGAGCTTCAAGTTTAAGATACCTCACGAGCATACAACCTGCTTGGGGGGAGGGGGGGGCAGAATCCACTAATTACCAGTAAATATTGAATTACAAATTTCTGTGGTGTTTATTATATTTTTAAACATCTGCATCTGCCTACTAACATCATGAGGTTCTAACTGCTTTCAGTTAATTTCAGTTTAAGAACAACCAGAGCAGCCTCTCACTGTGTTCCTCCTGCTTTCCCATCTCAGCTGTTCTCCTTGCCCCTGGACAGTCACGGAAGACATAAGGGCTGAATAAAGAGAGGGTAGCACACAGTACCCAATGTTGCCTCCTATCTCCCAGTATAGCACTAGCCTGTACACCCCTTAATGCCTGCCTGCTGTGAGTATCTCAGGCTGTCCAAGTCTCTCCTGTATCTCATTACGGGACTGGGACATGGAGGACACAGGAGGACATGGGTGCAGACAAGAGGCACAGGTGAACACAGAAGGGATTGGACGTAGTGATAAGGGGAGACAAAAATGGGAAGGCACTGAAACAGGCGGGGAAGAGCCACAGGAGGAAATTCTAAGATACAAACTGGGACAAGAGGAGATTGGAACTTTTGCTAACATCCTCAGACCCCTAAAGGAAACCAAAGGTCCCTGTCTCCCAGAGAGAGCTTAAGAGTTCACCTCGAGCAGCAAACACCTGGCAACTTGCCTTGTCTCCATTAGAGCCCTCAAATGTTTTTGCCAATACATTTTTAAAAACACACCATTTATCCTGGTCTAGACAAGTCCATTGACTAAATAATTTCCTAATAAAGTGTAAACTGTTGTATTATCTCTTTTCAGCATTTAGACAAGGAACCGCGATAGCCTTTGCTCTAACAGAATTACTCTGATTTATTACAAACCAAAAGTAAAGTTAAAACATCTCAAGCATCAAATCATATTAAGATGATAAACTCTTCCCCTATTTGGGGGCATCAAATTAAACTGCTTATTAAATAATATACAAAAGCCATTTAACCTAATGTGAAAGTTAGCCCGACACTGAAATCTTGTGTAAGTTCAATCTTCTGATAATTGACTTAGTGAATTACAGCTCCATGTCCTTAGTTATTTGGATCCATACTTTCAATAAAGCCATTAACTACGCAAATCACAGAACATTCACATTTTGTCCTTTTAGCTGACAGCTTTTTAAACTGGAAAAACTGCCCTATTATGAACAGCTTCTCACAGGGTGGAAACTAGCATCAGCAAGGGGAGAGGCAGGGAACACTGCAGACCAGCTCTGGTTTGGACAGTGTCAGAAAACTGATCTTATGAATACTGGACAAAGGTGTTCGTGGATGAATAGTTTTCTTATTATTCAACCAGATAGCTATCTTGCTCAGGTTCTTATTCAATCTGATATTCTACAATGACTATCATTATCAGATTATTCTAAAAGATGGGAAAGAGTTGAAGGAAGCCAAGCAGTACATATTTTCTTTTCTTTTCTTTTTTTTAAATGCCAGGCAACTGGGCCACCCCGACCACCCCAGCACATTTCTGCCATATTACACATGCAAGGTAGAATGTCCCTCAGAATCTCTAGCAAGTATGAAAACTAAATTACAGGGTAAAAAAGTGGTAATACTACAAAAGTCTCTAGCGTCTACAAAAGACAACTGAGATCAAGACCCCAACTCTATACTCCTTGCAACAGATAAACCCATCAGCTTCAGTGGGAGCTTTTCTTCCTCATGGAATATAGAATCAAGCTCTGTGTCAGGGAAAGTTATCCACACTTGAATGTCAAGTGTTTAAAGCAGAGATCTACCTAGATAAAACTAAGTGATAAAGAGTATATATATATATATATATATATATAAGAAAAAAACTGGTGAAGTAATTGGGTGTGGGGTTCACAACTACAGGAAACTGAAAAATTTGGAAGTCCAGGAAAGAGCACAGAGTATTTGGGTGCTTGAGGTTGAAAAGCGAATAGAGCATAATGATGTTCATGGGGACTTGATAAATTCTTAAACTAAACCATCAAAGAAATGTCAAACTCAGGAGCAACTTTATGCTATGGTTTATGTTCTGTTGTTAATTTAACAATAAAAACACCAGGAAAGGGAAAGTTATGAACATCAATCAAGTGTGTGCACTTAGGATAAAACTTAAGACATGTCACAACATGAATGCTAGATTTTCACCTACTATCACAGTGATACCTGCAGACATGTTTACATACATTTCCAGCAAAGTAATTTTGTAACCAATATATAAAGGGAATACTTTTCAGACTTAATCTGTTTTTACACCGACAGGAATTATGCTCCTATTGAATTCTAAGCATGAAGGTTTAAAAAAAGGCTTCAGACAAGACATCTAATATATCTGTTTGTATCATATGAGGTTTCTTAAAGGCACAGAAGCTGCATTTCGTAAACCTTTACACTGTATACCTTAACAGGAGTATGAATTCTTACTTAAAAAGAGAAGTTAATATGAACCAGTCAGAACACACCATATTCAATGTAACACTGACGGGTTTAGAACAATTGTCCAGTGATTCATGGTGAAATGCTACGTGGGTGTGAAACTTAATTGATCTGACCTACCACAGCTGCAGTCATTCACACTGGAAAACCTGGAGAAAATAGATTTGATACCTAAAAGCAAAAAGTTACTTCATCAGCTGCTTCAAATATTTTCCCATATTCTTTATAATTAAGTAGATGAAACCTATTACTACTGTTCTCAGCAGAATTAATGGTTTTTTTAAGCATTTTTTTCTATTTGTACTGACTTATATTTTCACAGTTGTGGGAAATTGGGGAGGGGAGGCAGTCAGCCAATAACTATTTAATGACTGCAGACACTGAGATTCAAAAAGTTAAAGCTTTCTAACCTTGAAAACAAATTGTCAACCTCACGTCAAAATATACAGAGATAATATCCTTAAATCAAACTAATAAATTCTCAACCAGCATTTTCCTTATTTTGCCTACCTGTAAATAGATTACCATTTACAGAAATATTTTGTCAGTTTGTGTAAAGTGAAACTGGTATTTACCAACATTTACTGATAAAAATCTAATCCTTCCAAGCCTATTACCAGACACTTGTCCAGATGCATCTGCTATATCTCACTTCTGAAGATTATTAGTTTGTGAGTTTTCATTAGACAGACCAGAAGTAACAATGTAAATGGGACGTGTTCATTAGCAGCTATGAACAAAATATACACTAACTCAGTGTTACAGCACATAAAATTAATACAATTTAGGAAAGCAGTTTCAGTTAATAGATGATCAAATATTTAAAATTTCATTAAGTTGTTTCCAGAGTCAGTCAGACAAAAGACAGAGACAGAAATCAGTCAGACTTAATTATCTTTCTTTTAGATCTTTCAGATGAGATAGTCTGCTCCACTGATAAATTAATTCATTGCACTGATGTTGCTCTTACAGATTAACAGAATTACCGTGGATCACTAAATTATAGGTATATACAATTCTTCTGACAACCGACATGTGGCAAACTGTTCAAACTCTGTTCAATCACCACCACTTTAAAAAACAGAATTTGAAGAAATAGACTGTAAATATTAAAATATCAAAAAGTCTTACTGTAAGATCATTCTTGGGTTTATAATTGCAGGGTTCCATCCTCTTCCAGTTCACATTTCTATGTACCTTGCAAAAATCTGCACACAACTATTTGCCAGTGTGTATTGTTAATTGGAATTGAAGATTAAGGGTTAAAAACTGCTTTACACTAAATGCACCTGATGTAACAAAACTCATTGCTTGTGATGTATAAAAATTTGAAAGCACAAGAAAGTAAGGAAATATACATGGGGACTCCCATACTACTGGGACAATTCTGGTGTATCAACTCAAAATATAGCAGTAAAAACAAAAATTACAATATTATTTCTTGATTCGTTATTTTTGACACCACAAAACTGCAGCTAGGTTCTTCTGCTGAAACACACGATTAGCAGGTGTTGGAATTGAGCTCTGCTAACTCACTGGGACATGTGCAGCTCATTAACCCACCCTGGATATAAGGGAGGTGGAAGAAGCCCCTCTGGTCAGAAGAAGCTGAAATCTGGGGCTGAGCAGACATAAGGATAAACCCTAAGAAGTGTCATACGCTGGAGTTTGTCTAATTAATTTGTTAATAAGTCAAACCCCAGGAATTTTTAACTCTACAGAATATGTGTTCACTGTTTCAAAGCAGGATAGGAATTCAATTAAAGAAAAGCTAAGGAAATCACAGACAATATTTTTTTGAGATGGAACAAAGAAAACACTGACTGACACCCCTTTCCCCTCACGAACAGAAGAATAGTGTAAAACTACAAAAATACTGGGAAAAAATATACAACACACTGTGAAAGAACTACTGAAATGAAAATTCTCTACTGGATTTAGGGACAGTTCTCGAGTATACTTACTGACAACTATTCTACTACGTCTCAAACAGGCATTTCTCCTTTTTCTTTTGTTTGTTGGTTGGTTGGTTTTTGTTCAGCTGTGTGTGTGTCACATGGCAATGAAACTCAAAAAAGACCCCAAAACATATGTGAATTGATTTCAAAAGTTTCACAAAGTACCAACAACGAAGAACTGTTTTATAGGCTGACCTTTCAAAACAGATGTTGAACACTTGGTCTAGATATAATGGTGTAAATTAGGCTATTTCATTCCATTCCCTATATTTGTGAAATCAAAAGTTCTACTAGATGTAGCAGAGATCTGTGATATACTTTGCATATTCATTTCAATAAAGAAGTGTTGTTGTTTTTAAACTGTAGACTGGGACAATCCTCAGAGACCTAGCAAAGATAAAGAGGCCACATGCTCTTACCCTACACTAACTTCTAACTAATGGTTCCAGGCAAAATCTTTAAGTCCTTGTGCAAATTTTGTTCAGAAGGAACTCCTATTTATATCATTCATTCAAGTCAATGGGAGTTTTTATGAACAAGGATTAAAGCTCCATGATTTGAGCCACTGAGGAAGATGAATTTCACTTCCAATCAATCCTTCAGTGAGAGACACTACAGAAATACTGGCACATCTTCGCTTTCCCTCCGACAAGAACACTCCTAAATCTCCTCTCTCTCTGCAACAGTTCAACAAGGAATGAGTTAGCAGCTATTATGATGAAGCAGAAGTGAGCTTTCTTTTGTTTTTCCCATGCCTAGGGTCATAGATTCACAAGAATTGTGTGTGCCAAATACCACTTCCATTTGATTGTTTCCCCCTTCCCCACTCCCTCATAAGGGGCTACCCGCACCACCACCCTACCAAGCCCCAACCAGTTGCATATGGATCCCTACTCCACAGAGCCCTACTCCCCCAGCACCTGGACCCCACCCCAATGAGCCCTCCACACCGAGACCACTCTGCCAAGCTCTATCCTCCCCACACTCAGACCCCCTGCTGAGCCCCAAACACCCCCTGAACCCCCCTGCAGATTCTCATTATCATTGCACCTATAACCCTCCAACAAGCACCTGTGCATCCAGATCTGCCCCACACCCAGATCCCCCACTGAGTCGCCTGCACCCAGATTTACCCACATAGAGCCCCCTCAACCCACACCTGCATCCCCCCACACTAAGCCCCTCCAGATCTGGATGCTGCCTTGTTGAGCATGGCTGCCCCATACCTGATGCACCTGACATGGAGGGGCAGATCCCTGGGGTGTTTCTGGGGCAGGCCCGGTCCTTACACTATGTCAGGGTTGGGTGCAGTCTCACTGCTTAGTCCGTGTCCTGGAGTGGGGAGCTGCACAGTAATCTTCCACCTCTGCACAGCTAGTGGCTTGTGCTCCCCAATGCCATGCTGGAGCCTCCACATTTATTTGACAAACATAATTTGCAGAATTTTAAAATATTGTGTGCAGAATTTTTTATTTTTTGCCACAGAACGCCCTCAGGATTAGATCTTCTGTTCCATGGTATTTTAGTTGTGTGCATTCACCTGGAAAGATGTTTTAAAATTTGACTGGAACTCATTAACTTCCTGGATTATTATGGTTGCTTCCTTTTGACTAGAAAGTGGGAGTCTTTCTATCTCAGGCTGGAAGATGGGTTGGTAAATCCTAGATTGATGTAAGCAATATGAAGTCTGCACATCAGGTTCAGGATGTGACTGGATATGAGTGGAGGTGAAAGTACCTGTGAGAAGCAGGGTGGAAAGTGAGGAAACTAGGTTTTAGATCACTGTAGCAAGGGTGTTATCAATATGGGTGTTGAAGTCTCCCAGAACAATAAATCTTGGGAACTTAATTATCACACCAGAAAACATCTCCACTAGGAGATTTTTGCTGTTTAACAGCCTATACATTTGCAAGCCGCATCTGATGAACTTGTCCTTGGATTCAGATTTTTACCATCTCTCAATTTCCCATGCCTCTTCATCTTCCTCCTTCCACTGTTAAATTTACAACAACTGAATGTTTTAAACAACATAGGGCAGATTTTCAAGAGAGCTTAGCACTATCCACTCCCATTAGGCACCGAAATGTCACCAAATTGGAGTTGCTGGGTCCTGAGCAGTTCTGATAATCTGGTTGATATTTATTTGAACCACTATTTGCTATACCACATACTATGTTTTACATTTTAGGATGTTAGTACAGTTTGTGAAAGATGCTATATAAATTTGAATTGCACTAAGTACAATGTCTTGTAAAACTTTGTTTCCCAGGACTATTTTATTTTACAAAGACATTTATACTAAGAAATAATCCATAAATTTTTATGTATCCATGGAAACTTTAGTGATGTTATATAAGTGAAGTGAATTATGTAATTACACACTGCTCCTTCACATCTCAGGACCTAATAGAATAAATGTTTATATTACTTACTTCATACAAATGTCAACAATGAAGTTACTCCATGAAGATAAAATCAACTTCTTTAACATCCTAGTTTCTCTGCACTTACACTTAAACCTTATGCGATTATGGAATAGGACTAAACTTTTGTACTTTTATCCTCTCAAATGCACATGGATGTTTCTTAAGCATGTGCTGAGACACCAATATACCTCTGATGTTTCACTTAAACTCTACTCTTACTTTTAAAACTTTTTCGTACTAAATCTGAAACACTATAAACTTGACAGAACTTAATATTTACTGGTTGAAGAAGTTGAATATGCTTAGCAACTTGCAAAAACCTTTTCTACCAAATGTTCCCTTAGGAAGGTAAAAATTCATATTCTTCTGAAAAGTTAAGAGGCACAGACATTTCCAGTTGTTGTCATGGTTACAACTGCTGAGAAAAATGTCATTGTGTCCCTACAGATAAATGCATATGCCAAATGCTTAGACTATATTGTGGGTAAAACCACAGATGTTCAACATTTTCACATTAAAGAGGAGTTTCCTCTCTAAATATATACTGAATACAAAGTTATTTTTAAGTAAAAAGGTTGTGGCATGAAAAAAAGAACAGGCCAGGCAGTTTAAAAAAAAAAAAAGTTGGCACTTTCATAGTTCATGATGTAACGGAGGAAAAAATATTATGGAACAATAGTATGAGTAAAGGATCAAGCATTGAGTTGTCTGGGTTTTGTCAGTCCATGTACACATGTGATGTTTAACTACGCTGTAACTAACAATGCTGCTACTCTGAAACCGGTACACTGTAATTCTACTTCATAGGGTGGTGGTGGATTTTTGTTTTGTTTTAGTTTTTTTTAAACTCAGACTGTAAAATATGTAGGACAATGAGGTGCTGACCGTGATGGGGTCTCCAGATATTATAGCAATACAAATAACTGTAAAGGTGTAAATACTTGCAGTATGTAGGCATTTTTATGTGGAGGAGAAATAAGGTAAGCTGAATCATTCCCTACGCTTCCTTCCTCTCCACAGAGGTGATCAATGCAAAGACAGATCTAAAAAAATTTGAGGCGATCCAAACATGAGGCATTTTTCCTCATGCCCTCTTCCCACAACCCGACTGTTAGTTATAGGAGGAAATAAGTTGCCTCCACTCCTCATCCATCCCTTTCTGCCTTAAGGTTTTACTACGTTAGTTACAACAACAGTGCTAAATGGAGTTTTTGGTACAAACCAGGTGGGGGAAGGCAGAGACTGCCCTAGCACAGTGAGACATTTAAGCTCCTTTTACCAGTAATGAACTAGGGACCAAAAATTTTCTTTCCAAACATGTTACCACTACTATACGTGCAAGCAGAACTAAAGGCACCCAGCTCACCTCAGTAGGCTCCTAATACAATATTCATGTGTTAACTCAACAAAACATTCTTCTTTAGGAGGAAGAGCTGAGTTTCAAGCCAATCCACAAACACCATAACAGAGGCTCAAACTACACGTATACCTCAAATTTAAACAAAAACAGTCAGAGGACCAAAAAAATGACAGTTTAATTTTGCTCATTATACCAAAGTCAAAATAGATAGAATTGCCTACATTTCTAGAAGTTTGACTAAAAAATTCATATGTTTTTCCTAACTAAAACAAAGAAGATATAAATCTCATACTTCAGGACAAAAGGCAGCTGCTAACAGATGGGGATTAAGAAGAAACTTACCTTATGGCCAGTTATTCCATAAATGGGCACCACAAAGTTTTTGGCACATTTCTCTGAAGTTGTCAGATAGGATACTGAACTAGAAGGCCACTGTTGTGTTCCTAGGAATACTATATACATAATTTTCACTTTACATATTATGGAATTTATGCTCCTTACACATTTGTTCAATAATATGCTGTATAACCAATACTTCTAATTACTGTAGCAATTTACATTCTAAAGGTTATCTTTTAAACCAGAAGGGCCAGAAGCCTTTTTTGTAAATGAACCAAAAGCAGAGTCTGCAGAAAATGATGTGACTGTCTGGAAAAAGGTGTTAGCACTCCAAAGTCGAAAGTGGCTGCTTTAAATGATATATTGAACACATATACAATGCCTTCTGTTTTGTTTTTTGATGTTTTATTGCTTATCCATTATTGTTAGAAGGAAAATACATTTTAGATTGTTATGATAGGGGAATAAAAATGATTGAGCTACTTAGTTAAAAATGTTTTTATGTTCTATTGTTTTTCTAAAACAGGTTGGTAGAATTTTGTATGTGAATTTCATTGTACACCAGATCAGGACGCCAGGGCATAGTGATGGGTCCTGGTATGGCAAAGTGTCACCAGCTGCACACTTCGCTTGGATAAGTATTGCTGCCTGTTGTAAAAGTGCTAGATAGGCAATAGGGTCAGAATTCTGTGCTAAAGCAAAACACCTGCTTTGCCTATTTGCACATCAGTACTTGGAATGCCCTTCCCACTCTGTTAACTTTGGGATCTTATCAAAATCTTTTAACACCACTGTATGTGCTCAGAGTTCTTTTATAAAGTGTATCTGTAATTAACTAAATTAACATTCCAATAACTTAACCTAGTACAGTGCGTACAGATCCAAAAGGTGTGTTGGACACTATTAAGTGTTCAGATGACATCTTTACTTATCAGGGTAGGGCTTTACATTATTGTGCTCTTCTAAGCCCACCCTTGTGTTTCCAATTCATTGTAAGCTGGAGAATCTTTTTCTGCCTGAGGGCTGACTGCCTCTATGCTGAGCAAGGCCTTTTGCTCCATCCAAGGCGCCAGTATTTTTTTCTGTTTTTGGCTCTTTGGAGATCTTAGGGTGAGAACTTAGGAACAGCCATTGGGTCAGAACGTAGAGTCAGACCAATGGTCCATTGAGCCCAGTATCCTGTCACCTGACAATAGCCAATGCCAGATGCTTCATAGGGAGTGAATACAAAAGGGCAATTTACTGAGTGATCCACTCTCTGACATCCAGTCCCAGCTCCTGGCAGTCAGAGGTCTAAGGGTACCCAGAGCATGGAGTTGCGTCCCTGACCATATTGCCTAATAGCCACTAATGGACCTATCCACTATGAATTTATCTAATTATTTTCTGAACCCAGTTATAATTTTGGCCTTCACAACATCCCCTGGCAATGAGTTCCACAGGTTGTCTGTGCTGTGTGGAGAAGTACTTATGTTTGTTTTAGACCTTCTGCCTGTTAATTTCATTGGGTGGCCTCTGGTTTTTGTATTAGGTGAACAGATAAATAATACTTCCATATTTACTTTTTTTTTTTTTTAAACACCACTTGAGATTTTGTAGACTTTATCATATCTCCCCTCAGTCATCTCTTTCCTAAGCTGAACAGTTTATCCTCACATGGAAGCTGTTCCATGCTCCTAATCATTTTGTTGCCCTTCTCTGTACTTTTTTCAATTCTGTTATAACTTTTTTGAGATGGGATGACCAGAATTGCACTCAGTATTTAAGGTGTGGGTGTACCACGGATTTATATAGTGGCATTATGACACTGTCTGTCACCTTATCTATCCCTGTTCTAATGGTTCCTAACTTTCTGCGAACTTTTTGACTGCTACTGCACGTTGAATAGATGTTTTCAGAGAACTATTCACGATGACTTTAAGATCTTTGTTTTGAGGGGTAACATAATTTAGACCCCAGCATTTTGTATGTATAGTTAGGATAACATTTTCCAATATGCATTTTTCAACACTGAGTTTCATCGGCAAGTGGAATATGAAGGAGCAGATGAGCCCACAGAAGATCCAGAAAATAAATTTGAGGTTGATTTTTTTTAATTTGTGATGGATAAAGCAATATCTTCTGTTGATGAAAGGCTTAATACCTTACAAGCACATCATGAACAGTTTGGATTTTTGTATGACATTACTAAATTCAACAAAATAGGAAAACGAGAGCAGCTAATGACAAAGTGCAAGAACCTAGAGAGTGTCCTGAAGCACAGTGATAGTTTTGATTTAAATGGACTTGACCTGTACAAAGAATTGAGTACTTTGTCATCAATTTGCCACATGTAAAATCGATGGACATTGTACAGTTTATTCATACCAGCAAACTTGTTGACATATATCCTAATGTGTACATTGCCGTTAGTATGCTACTGACAATTCCTGTAACAGTAGCATCAGAAAACTAAAGCTCATTAAAAACGATCTCTACTCTACAATGAGTCAGGAATGCTTGACTGGTCTTGCTATTCTTGCAGCTGAACAAGACATCACTTTGTCTTTGTCATATGACGATGTTATTACTGATTTTGCAGCCAAAAAAGCCAGAAAGGTTGCTTTTAATTAAAAACATATCCTTATTTCAATACCTCTTCACAGAAATTTCCAATAAAATGTTGACAAATTAAAAAAAAAATTTGCATCATTCTGTCAATAAATCAGAATTTTTTCTATAGCACTACTTCTTTTGTGCAAGTATAGTGCATCAACTTTATAGTGTGCTTAATTAGTTTAAACAGGTTTTAATACAGTGCATGTGGCAAGTTTTCCAACCCTATAAACTTATGATTGTGTTACTAAGAGCAAGTTGGGCATAGGGGCACCAGTTTAATAATACTGCATAAGGCACCGTAAATCCTAAGGACGGCCCACCTCACACCAAAGACAATGTTGACAACAAACTCTCTAGTAAACTAACTCAAGATTTATCAGCTAAAACGAATTATTGAGAGGTTAAAACAGGTAAAACACATTAAACAGGTGAGTCACAGTTTGTAAATCAAAAATAATAGAGCTGTAGTAATCTCTCAGTTTCCCAAAAACTTTTCAGGGAACCCAAATGTTTCTGGGGATCTCCATTTTGCATTTGGTATCTTCCCTGTAAGAGTCCAAAACAGTCAGAGATACAGGACCATTCCTTTAATCAATATTTATAGCTTCTTCTCCAGAAAACAATCTGTACAGTATCTTCACCCATGTGGGTTCCATGAGTAGGAAATGCAGACTATCTGTGAATTTCCATTGTTGAACACAATGGCCCTCAATTTGAAGTTGGCAGATTTTTACCATTTACATTTCCAAGGCTCCAATTGCATTTGATGGGTAATTTAATTACAAAGGATATACACAATGTAATACCAAACAATAATCTTTCATGAGGTTTACACATCAAGTACATTCTTCACCTTAACAGTAGCACACACACTTAATGTCAGGTTAAGTAGTTACAGGGATATGCATAATGAAATGCAATAGCAATCAACAGGTTACAGATAAGTGAAGACAATACCATTAACATTTCTTTTTAACTAAGCTAACACACAAGTGAATTGGCCTGATTACACTACAATACTTTTTGACACTCCTTTGACACTCCATTAGCCTATGAGTGAATTACCTGTCCTGAAGCTGGCACCCAGGGTAGACAGCATCGTCACACCCTACACTGCAGTGTGGTGTTCAAATTGCACTGTATCCATGAGTGCATCTCTCTCTCTCCTGCATTGCTACGCTCACAAGTTTCCAAGAACAGTCAGCACATCTGTCCTCATGTCCTATCCCCAGGATATTGGTACTTCATGTTGTGCTGTTTCCTGTGCCTTCTACGAAGGTAACAAAAAGGACAGATCCCTCATTCTCACAGACTTTGGGAGACAGGCCAGTCCTCACTTACAGACAGCCCCCCAACCTGAAGCAAATACTCACCAGCAACTACACATCACACAACAAAAACACTAACCCAGGAACCAAACCCTGCTACAAACACTGGTGTCAACTCTGTCACATATCTATTCAAGGGACACCACATGGACCTAGCCACATCATCAGGGGCTCGTTTACCTGCACATCTACCAGTGTGATATATGCCATCATATGCCAGCAATGCCCTCATGCCATGTACATTGGCCAAACTGGACAGTCTCTATGCAAAAGAATAAATGGACACAAATCTGACATCAGGAATCATAACATTCAAAAACTAGTAGGAGAACACTTCAATCTCTCTGGTCACTCAACAACAGACCTAAAAGTGGCAAATCTTGAACAAAAAAACTTCAAAAACAGACTCCAACATGACGATGGAGAACTGGAATTAATTTGCAAACTGGATACCATCAGTTTAGGCCCTAATAAAGACTGGGAGTGGTTGGGTCATTACAAAACTTAAACTTAATTTCCCCAATACTAATTTCTCCCTGCTGTTACTCACGTCTTCCTGTCAACAGTCTGTAATGGGTCATTTTCTTACCACTTCAAAAGTTATTTTTCCTCCCTTGGTATCCTGCTGTTTATTGATTTAGCTCCTTAGACTGACCTCACAGTTTGTAAAGCAACCCCCATCCTTTCATGTATTTATACCTGCTCCTGTATTTTTCACTCCATGAAACTGATGAAGTGGGTTCTAGCCCACAAAAGCTTATGCCCAAATAAATGTGTTAGTTTCTAAGGTGCCACAAGGTCTCCTCCTTGTTTTTACTCCCCTGAAGTACTCAGGTTGCTGCTTGCGCAGATCATTAGCTTTTTCATACTGAGGGAAATTATAATGACTAACAAAATTAACTCGATTGCTTTGAAATGGGTTTTCACTCTAATATCAGCTCCTAAAGATACAAGTCCTTGGCTCAGTCCAGAATGAGTTTTTATAGCCAAATCATAAATCCCTAAGACTAGATGTTTGTAATAGAAATGATAAAATGGTCTTTAAAAGTACATGAGTACTTGCGGCACCTTAGAGACTAACAAATTTATTTGAGTATAAGCTTTCATGGGCTACAGCCCACTTCATCACAAAAGCTTATGCTCAAATAAATTTGTTAGTCTCTAAGGTGCCACAAGTACTCCTGTACTTTTTGCGGATACACACTAACATGGCTGCTACTTTGAAACCTTTAAAAGAATAGTACAAATGTTATTGGTGATGGACTGCCAGGATACTGCCTGAACTACAGGCTTAACCCTTGGTCCTAAACCTTAAAATTAAAAGGAACATTGCTGAGGATGTGAATACCCCCACTGCTGAAACATACAGTACATAAAAAGGAGTGAAGAGTTATGACAACAAGGAATTCTCTAACTGACAGAACACACAGAATTTCCTATGAAAGCTCCATTCTCTAGGGTGAAATTCAAGTGCTGCACTTAGATTTAAGAGGTTGTTTTTTTTGTTTTTTTAAAAGTCAGACTAATTAGCACTATACTGTTATATAGTATATATATAAATAGTATGTGATTTTCAGCTCTTTTACCTTAAAATACTTTTGCAATTAAAACAAAAGCTATCATTAAATGTAACATGTCAGAACCTTTTTCTTTATTTATACTTCTGAGATGAATAATCATTTTGTACATTGCACAGCTACCTAGGGGGAAAAAGCTCTACTGCAAATGTTTCTAAGACAGCATCCCTGTATGTATTCTCCGAATTTATTCATTTTATTTTAATCAAAACATAACAAAAAACATGTATTTTTCTGCAGGTTTCAGGCATAATTTTTTCAATATTCCAGTCTAGATCATGTATAAATTACATCACATATGCCTCCTCAATAAGGGAAGATGTAAAGATCATTTCCTGATCATTACAAAATTCTGCACATATCAAAATCTAGGCTTTTGGTATTACTTAACACCTGGGGTTTGACAGCTGGAGTCTGTATTTCTCCACTGCCATATGTTGTAGTAAAATGGATTAGCAATATTAGCAGCAACTCCAGACTCACCAACTTCAAGGTGGTTTAAGGTCACATAAAAACAAAGAGCAGGCTTAGGATCTGAAAGAAGGCAGACTTAATTGCATGACTTCCTAACAGTTTGAGAAATGTTTTATTGCAGCCTACATGAAAGACACAGCACTTCAAGGGAAAAATTTTAAGAAGGAAATAGAAATAGTGTGATAAGTGTTAATGGGGGAAAATGTACCCACCCACTACTGCACAGCTCCATGCTTTTGTGAAAGCTTAATAGGTTACCAAAAGAACCCAGTCAAGAATGCCATCTAGCTTCTTTTTGGAGTTCTTACAGGAGGAACTACTACTTTCTGTTCACCACAAAATGAAAGGATTCAAGGTAGTTCAGATGAGAGTAAATGGCACTGAAAAATTAAAACAACGAGACCCTTTTAAGATCCCACCTTTACTATGGTTGTGATTTTCAAGGGAACAGAAGGAAATTCAGTACCTAACTCCCTTCAGCTCCTTTGAAAATCCCAACCTACAAGTCTAACTATAACAGCATGCAACTGTCTGACACAAAAAGCATTACTGGAGTGAGGATCATATTATAATATGGCTTTTTGTTTGTAGTTTGGACAGAACAAGTTTATGGACCTTTCCCAGGACATAACAGAATTCCCTAGCACTGTCTTATAATTATGCCGTCTTATCTGCAGCACAAACAAAAACTTATGTCAGAACAGTGATCCCTTATCAAGTAAGAACTGTGCAGTGGCACTCTAAAGACGTACTGGTACATAAGAAGTGGTCATTCTGTGTCACTGTTCTGTGTTATATGAGTCTGTGGGTGGAGATGCTGATATGTAAAGGCGTCTACTGGGGGCTCCCAGGAGCCCTTTATTAAAATTGTGCCACCAAATGAAAGAGAAAGTTGACGTGATTACCCCTCCCTCTGATGGAGTAGCCCAGTCTTTGGTTACTGCTAAATCATCCCTATCAGGGATAACTTATACCTAGAAAGCAAAGTATTTCCTTTGAAATAAATGAGATCGCAGAAGCTGTTATTCAGAAAAGTGGCAAACGTTCACACAGATGATATCTCCTGGGGGAGGACATCTCTCTACATCACTTATAAAATCTTTATTCTACAACAAACTCCCAACACATTTCTCTTCAAATTACTAATTAAGCTGTGTTATGCTATTGATAATACAATATATTTTTCAAGAATAAAGTATAGTTGTCATTAGCACAAGTCACAATAACGTGAGTTGTTTGCTGCCTTCTTCTTTGGTTGTGGTTACTGAAAGTATTTAATTCTAATGGAAAAATATTGATTCCCCAAGCACACACACCCTTCTTTCTATCAGCACTCCCTTGGGACACAAGGCTTATCACAGGCTAAGTGGGTAATTTTATGTTTTATTTTAAGTAAGAGCTCTATATTAAATTATTGGCAGTACATCATTGTGCTGAAAGAGGATGGGAGAGGATTAGAATCCATGATACAAATTCTTTTTTTATTTCAAGTTTTCCACTTAGTGACAGATTTACTTCTCCAAGAATCCCCGTCTGCCTTTTTTTTTTTAATACAATATAAATTATTCTTTACACTGTTTATAGATATATATATATATATACACACACACACCCCAAAAGCATCTAATTACAGTCCACTTTATACACAAAGTGTGATAATCACAAACCTACACTCAGTCATGATATTTGGAATTAAGTTGGTATTGCAACAATTTCATCACAATTTCTAGAAAAACATCTTTCTCCATCAATAATGCATACACTAGATTTTTTTTTTTTAAGCTCAATGAGACTACTCACTTGTATAAAGTTAAGAGTGCGTGTAAGTGTTTGCAGGTTTAGGGTCTAAACTAGTGGCATTTACTTTAAAATAAAAAAAAATAAAGGGAAAGACAAAAACGTCAAATCAGTATGATGTATTCTGGAACACAATAGCTTAGATAACTTTGAAGTCATGAATTACTGTATCCAACTTACACAGAGTGAAACCAGTTACTATCCAGTGATTATATATAGAGTAGAAAAGACAGCACTGGATAGACGAGAAAGTATTAGATGGTAAAAATGAAAAGAACAGAAGGATCTAGGAAAGAACTAGGGAAAACTGACAGTTGCAAGAGGGGGCGGACAAACCCTGCTTAAGATCACTTCAGAAAACTATTAGCAAAGCAGTATCAGGCCACAGCCATTTTATCAGGTTCTGGCCTGGTTCATTGTTGTTGATTTTGACTACTTTGAACGGAGATTTGAGAAAGTGTTAAAATCACTTGTAGGCTTTTTAAATAAGAAAAAAATATGAACTACGTGGGAAAGAGAAATTATGACAAATGGTTTGGTTTGTAGCAGAAGGTGATGAAATAGAAAATCAGAAATCTCCACAAAAAGCAACCTTTTCTTGTAAGGTCAGTGTTATAACCTAAGAAGCAAACACCCACTGAGATAAACTTCACAGCTCCATGGAAATCATACTTAAAACAACAAAAGGATAGGAACAACAAACGATTTGAGAAAAGGAGTTTTAGTGCCATAAAAGAAGGAATGACATTCAGTTCTCTTTGTGCTGCTATAAGAAAAATTAAATACACTTGGGACCAAAAGCACTGAATAACATTCCTGATATTGCAAAAGAACAAGGACAAATTGTTATGATATAGCAGTCACAGACATGGAATATTGGCTTCTGATAGACCAAGAAGAGCTCAAAATATTTTTAAGGATATAAGATTAAGAGGATAAACCTGCCTGCTAGCAGACAACACACAAAAAGGATTCCAACAACAGCACTGTTAACAGTTTTTAAATTTTGCATGGTCTCACACTTTGCTCTCTGAAATTTTACAGATCACTGAAACATACACGCTCGCTGCCCTGACCTTGCAAACACTTACTTATTGAGTATTCAGGATCAGAGCTTATTTTTATATTGCCTAATGGAAAAAAGAAAAACAGTTTATTTATTTATTAAAAATCACAGCTGTTAAGGACAGCATTCTGGGCTGACATCTAGCAAACGGGCAGTAAACCAGGGCCGCCCAGAGGATTCAAGGGGCCTGGGGCAAAGCAATTTTGTGGGCCCCTTCCATAAAAAAAAGTTGCAATACTATAGAATACAGTATTCTCGTGAGGGCCCCTATGGGGCCCGGGGAAAATTGCCCCACTTGCCCCCACACACACCCCAGGCGGTCCTGGGAAAAACAAACATTTAAAAACCCTTCGCATCTCAGCACAAACCCAGTTTTGAGAAAATTTCTTTTCAAGTCACCTTTACAAGGTACCACGGGTTCTCAGCATCAGCTAGTGCTAAAAGGCACTAAAGCTCATTAAAATGGTTGGACAAATATTTTCCGTCAAAACTTTTTTTGGATCGAAAAACTAGGGGTTTTTAAAAGCAGAAAAAATCAAACGGACAATGTCTGCTTCTCTTCAAAATTTGTTATGGTTTTTTTAATTGAAAAGCTGAAATAAGTCTGCCAAAACCTGAACATGATTTGGGTTTCAGAAGTGTGTGGCCAAATATTTGCTGCTTGCTGTGTTTGATTGTTTAAAGAAACAATCAAAAAATTCTGCTTAAAAAAAATCCAAAACTTTTTGAATTTTAATGGAGTTAGATGGCTTGCCTCCTTGATCTCTCTCTGGCAAAAGCACACACACAAACGACAGACAGACAAAGACTTTCCTCTCCAGATTTGAAAGTATCTTGTCTCCTTATTGGTCCTGTTGGTCAGGTGTTCAGCTAGGTTATGTGATCTTCTCTTAACCCTTTACAGGCAAAAGAGGAATTAACCCTTAACTGTATGTTTATGACACACTCTAAAAGCTTATCAGATGTCACTGCTCAATCTGATGGGGCCCTAGTAAGCCAAAGTTCTTCCAGCCCTTCTGGAAGGGTTGCGTTTTTGGGTCAGAAGGACTTGTCTGCTTGCTGAATCAAAAGAAGGCCCTGAGTCAGTTTAAATGCCAGACTTTTTATGCCAAACATCCTTTCTTAGTCAGTTGGTCTCTGGAAAACCTAGTTTGAAATGGTTTATGCAAGCGTCCCAGGCATGGTACCTCCTCTGCGAGGTCTTTACAACCTGAGTGATTCACCTTAAATCACCATCCACTGCTTTTAGTTCCTGGAGAGCTGTGGTATCATTCCCCCTCACTCTCCCTCACTGCCCCAAGTTGCATTACAGTCCCTGGCCACAGTGATACATAAACCATTCATAAGCTTAATACAGTATGTATCCCCAGAGATACTGCACAAGGTTGCAACATATGTCATAACAACCTAGTATGATATTAGTCTTTTTTGTAGCTGCATCATATTGTTGACACATTCACTTTGTGATTCACTATAATCCCCAGATCCTTTCCAGCAGTACTATTGCCCTAGCTAGTTTATTCCCCATTTTTGTAGTTATGCATTTGATTTTCATTCCTAAGTGTAGACTTGCACTTGTTTTTTATTGAATTTCATCTGCTGATTTCAGACCAATCCTCCAATTTATCAAGGGCATTTCAAATTCTAATCCTGTCCTCCAAAGTGCTTTCAAACACCTCCCCAGCATGGTGTCATCTGCAAATTGCATAAGTGAACTTTCACTCCATTATCCAATTGATTTATGAAAAATATTGAATAGTACTGGACCCTGTGGGACCTGCTGGACACATTTCCCCAGTTTGAAAGTGTATCATTGATAACCATTCCTTGATTACTGTCCTTCAACCAGTTTTTTCACCCACTATTTCACCTACCTGCACATGACTGACAGACCATAGAAGGCAGGCCAAGCACATACTTGGCTAAAATAATGTAGAAATATCTTGTGGTTAATCTGAAGAGCAGAAATACACTATTTTTGTTCTTTTGCCCAAGGAGTGACTCGGTTAGGTCAGAAGGAGGAATGTGCTCATGCCATCCAGCAAAAGTAACAGTTTTCAGCCAGATATCTAGGCACTGGACAGAGGCTGGGTGAGAAGCTGAGAGTCAAGGTAAGCAAGCCATATTTAGCAGGTTCCCCCTATGAGACTGAACTCAGGCCAGTGGGCCATTCAGGCTAGCATAAGCATATAGGCATACAGAAGCCTGTGTGGTTACAACTAAAGCTGGTGATTTTTTTGTTCAATCAAAACAACATTTAAGAAAAAATGTGTGAAAAATGTTGTTTATTCAACTTTTGTTTTCCACTTAAATTAAAGTCTTTAAAAATGGTTTTCAATTGAGCTTTTCCTCTCTTGGGCTTTCCTTCTCCTCGCCCCTTTCCCTCTCGCTCTGGGGGCGGGGAGCAGAAAAAGGTAAGAGGGAGAAGAATAGGAATGTGGGCGTAGGTAGCGGGGTAACATACAAATTGAAAACCTTGGAGGGCTTTTTTGGTTCGTGTTTCACCAAGAAGCAGAAAACAAAACAACCAAATAACAAACCCTGCCGGTCTCTGTCCCTGACTGTCCCCTGAGGACTCTGTCCTTATTCCAACCTCGGCACATTACGCCTCACCTCCAGCGCCTCAGCGCACAAAGCGTACCAGGGAGCGCTCTGGCCAGCGCTGCAGCCACGTGGCTCGGGGGAGGGGGCCGCAGCTCCGCCCCTGAGCTCCGCCCCGCTCAGAGCTGCGTGGTAAGGGGAGGAGCCGCTCGGCATGGAGCTCGCAACCCCGTCCCCTTACCACGTGGCTCTGAGCAGGGCGGAGCTCAGGCCCCCCCGGAGCCACAGGGCTGCAGTGCTGTTCAGGACGCGCTGAGGCACTGGGAAGATGGTGGGGGCGAGCCTCAGCCATTCTCACGGGGGCCCCTGCGGGGCCCAGGGCAAACTGCCCCACTTGCCTCCCCCACCCCCGGGCAGCCCTGCAGTAAACAGGAAAGTTTTAAGAGGGAGTTCTCCAGGTGAAGGAGATGCCTAAGTGACCCTTGCGGGGAATTTGTTGTCTGTTACTGTGTGCCTGCTTCATTGAAGTTTATAGTATGGTCTGTTTGGGGGACTGTGTGCTGAGCCTAATGGCCAGCTAGGCAAGGCCGAGAGCTTCCTAAGGAGGCTCTAGCCTGCCATCCTTTGATCCCTAATCCCTTTAGGATCCCTTGATGAGGGAGCACAGCTAACTCATGGAGCAGAGAAGTTTAAAAAGCCAGCTCGTAAGCAACCACAAAAGCTAGTGAACAGGAGCAGCAAACAGGAATTTTGGAAGTTAACAGGAGGAGAGCCAGATACACCTACTAAACATTCTCTAAACTTAGGCCAATAAACCCGCCAGTGGAAAAACGACACACACAAAGAACAAACAAACCCTTTGAGAGTAGAAAAATAATACAGGCAGAAATTCAGCAGCAGAGTAAGGGCACGCAATTTTACTGCGCTGAATGCAGCACGTATGATTACCTGCCTTGTGAGCAGGTGGTGTATGTGTGCATCCGGAGCAAGCAACTCATGGCCCTCAGAAACAGAGTTGGGTCTCTCAAGCCAAGGAGACTGAACTAGAGGAGCTAAGGGAGACAGAGAAGTACAAAGACAAGACTTTCTGGGACACAGAAGAGCTGTCTGACTCCCACTCTGAGCTGTTGAGGAGGATGAAAGTCTCAGGAAAGGAGAACATCAAACTGGAGCAGAGGGAAAAGATCCCATAGTCAGGACCCTCCTTCCAGATGACGTTGTGATATCCTCTTGCACTGAGGATACCTTTCCAGGGGAGAGAACCCCAATTATTAGGAAGAGACAGGTAATAGTAACAGGGGATTCAGTTGTTACAAATATAGATAGTTGAGTTTGTGATGACCAAGAGAATCGCATGGTGAATTGCCTGCTGGGTTTGAAGGCTGAGAACCTTTTAAGACATCTAGATACACTTATGTGCTGTGCTGGGAGGAGTAGTGGTTGTGCTTCATGTAGGCAGCAATGGCATAGGGAAAGCAGGACAGAGTTCCTGGAGGCCAAATTCAGGCCGCTAGGTAAGAGACTGAAGTCCAGGGCCTTCATGGTAGCATTCTCTGAAATGCTTCCAGTTCCACGCGCAGTGCCAGTTCGACAGGCAGAACCACAAGATATCAAAGTATAAATGAGACAGTGGTTTCTGGAGAAGGGATTTAGGTTTATTAGGAACTGGGGAATCTTTTGGGAAAGGTGGAGCCTATACAGGAAGGATGGATTCCACCCAACCCAAAACAGAACCATATTGCTGACATGTAAAATTGAAAAGGTCATATAAGAGTTTTTAAACTAAGGGCTGTGGGGGAAAGCCACCAGGTGCGGAGGAGCACATGGTTCGGCCAGACACATCCTTTAGGGGAGGATTTGTTAAAGGGGATACTCTACATCAGGGGTAGGCAACCAATGGCACGAGTGCCGAAGGTGGCATTCGAGCTGATTTTCAGTGGCATTCTCACTGGCTGGGTCCTGGCCACCGGTCAGGTGGGCTCTGCATTTTAATTTAATTTTAAATGAAGTTTCTTAAACATTTTAAAAACCTTACTTACTTTATATAAAACAATAATTTAGTTATATATTATAGACTTCTAGAAAGAAACCATCTAAAAACGTTAAAATGAATTACTGGCATGCGAACCTTAAATTAGAGTGAATAAATGAAGACTCGGCACACCACTTCTGAAAGGCTGCTGACCCCTGCTCTATATCCTAGTAAAGAGGAGAGGATAGAAGTTGATAAAGTATGGATAGGAACTGAAGAGAAACAATTAAACAAAAAAAATCCCTTTCAATTAAAGCATATGAAGACAGACAACTAAATATTGACAAATTTTATAAGTGCTCGTACATAAATACAGTAAGTCTAAATACTAACATGGGTGAGCTGGAGTGCCTGATATTAAATGAGGCTATTGATATAATAGGCATCACAGAAACTTGATGGAATGATGATAATCAACAGGACACAGTAATACCAGGGAACAAAATACTGTAGAATTGTGTTTAACTGAGGCTCCATTATCTGGCTCTCCATATAAACCAAATTGGGGCTGACAGCCCGGATGGCAGGGCTCCCGGTCTCAGCCCCAGTTTCATTAATATGGCTGAAGCGCGAACCCTGCCACCCGGGGCTGACAGCCCGAGTCCCAGCTCCCAGAGCTGAAGCTCTGTGCCCGTTCTCTGGATTATCCTATCAGACCCCGGTCCCAAGACAGGGTTCCACTATATATAGAAATGACAGAGTAGGTCATCTTCTGGAGGGAGTGGTACTACATGTGGAAAAAGCATAGAGTCAAATATAGTAAACATCTTAAATGAATCAAACAGTACCATACAATCTCTATGGATAGAAATTCCATGCTTGAACAATAACAGCATTGCAGTAGGAATATACTACCGACCACCTGACCAAGATAGTGATGTGACTGTGAAATGCTCAGGGAGATTAGAGAGGCTACAAAAAACAGAAAACCGAATAATAATGGGGGATTTCAACAATCCCCATATCGACTGGGAACATGTCACCTAAGGACGGATGCAGAAATAAAATTTCTAGACATCATTAATGACTATTCTTGGAGTAGCTAGTCCTGAACCCCACGCAGGGAGAAGCAATTCTTGATTTAGTTTTAAGCGGTGCACATCATCTGATCCAAGAGGTTAATACAGTAGAACCACTGGATAATAGTGACCATAATGTAATTACATTTAATATCCCTGTAGGGGTGAAAATACCAAATAAAACCCACTACAGTAGCATATAATTCCATACAGGGGAACTACACAAAAATTAGGAGGCTAGTTAAATGGATATTAACAGGAACAGTCACAAGAGTGAAATGCCTGCTATCTGCATGGAAACTTTTTAAAAACACCCTAATAGACGTTTAAACCACATATATATCCAAATTTTAAAAAACAGTAAGAGGACCAAAAAAAATATTACCATAGCTAAGAGTAAAAGAGATGGCTAAACACACGAAGAAATCAGGACTTTGGAGCGGAGGCTGGAGCTGGAGCACAGACCAGTAGGGTTTTGCCTGGAGCTGGAGCGGAGCCACAATGGAGCAATTCAAAAATTTGATTGCTCCAAATCCCAGAAAGAAATCTTAAAAATTGGAATTCAAATCCTACTGAAGAAATAAAAAGGAACACACTTCATTTGCCAAGGTTAATAGTATACCTAGACAGGCCAAAAACTCAAACAACTGGAAAAGCAACTAGCAAAAGACACAAACTAGCAAACAAAAATTTGTTTAAGTACTTCAGAAGCAGAAAACCTGCCAAACAATTAGTGGGACCACTGAACAATCAACATGGTAAATGAGCGCTAAAGGAACATACAACCGTCATGGAGAAGCTAAATTAATTCTTTACATTGGTCTTCACTGCAGAGGATGAGAGAGATATTGCCACACCGGAGCTATTCTTTTTAGGTGAAAATCAGAGGAACTGTCCCAGACTCAGGTGTCAGTAAAGGAGATTTGGGAACAAACTGGTAAGTTATACAGTAATAAGTCACCAGGACCAGATGGTATTCACCAAAGAGTTCTGAAGGAATTCAAACACAAAATTGCAGAACTACTAAGTATTAACCTAACACTTAAATGAGCCTGTGTACCAGAACACTGTTGGATAGCTAATACAATGCCAATTTGAAGAAAAGAAAAGAAAAAGAAAAAGAAAAGAAAAGAAGACTCCAGAGGCAATCCTAGCAATTACAGGTCAGTAAGCTTGACTTCAGGATAGGCAAACTGGCTGAAATCACATAAAAGAACAAAATAATCAGACACATGGATGAACATGATATGTTGGGGGAAGAGTCAACACAGCTTTTGTAAAGGGAAATCATGCCTCACCCATCTGTTAGAATTCTTTGAGGAGGCTGAAAAACATGTGAACAAGGGTAATCCAGTCGATATTGTGTACTGTGACTTTCAGAAAACCTTTGACAAGGTCTCTCAACAAACACTTTTAAACAAAGTAAGCAGTCAGAGGATAAGAGGGAAAGTCCTCTGATCGATCAGTACCTGGCTCATATATAGGAAATAAAGAGTAGGAAGAAATAGTCCATTTATACAGTGGAGAGAGGTAAATAGCAGGGACCCCCAAGGATCTGGACTGGTACAAGGACTGTTCAACATATTCATAAAGAATCTGGAAAAAGGGGTAAACAGTGAAGTGACAAAGCATGCAGACAATACTAAATTTCTCAAGATAGTGAAGTCCTAAGCTGACTGCGAAGAGTTACAGAAGGATCTCACAAAACTGGGGACTGGGCAAAAAGATGGCGATGTAATTTAACATTGAAAAATGCACATTGGAAAACGTTATCCCAACTATACATACAAAATGCTGGGGTCTAAATTATGTTATCACTCAAAACAGAGATCTTAAAGTCATCTTGAATAGTTCTCTGAAAATAACTGTTCAATGTGCAGAAGCAGTCAAAAAGCTCACAGAAAATGTCATAGTGCCACTGTATAAATCCATGGTACACTCACACCTTAAATACTGCGTGCAATTCTGGTCATTCCATCTCAAAAAAGTTATAACAGAATTGAAAAAAGTACAGAGAAGGGCAATAAAAACTATTAGGGGTATTGAAAAGAAACTTAAAAAAGACTCAGACTGTTCAGCCTGGACAAGACACAACTGAGGTGAGACATGATACCAGTCTAGAAGATCATGAATGGTGTGAAGAAAGTAAGTAAGTGCTCTTTACCTTTCACATCACACATGAACCAGGAGGTTTAAAACAAACATAAGGAAGTTATGCTTCAAAGCCTCCAGCAGAAGGAAGTACATCTCCATACAACTCAATCAACTTGTGGAACTCAATGCCAGGGGATGCTGCGAAGGCCAAAGGTATAACTGGGTTCCAACAAGAATTAGATAAGTTCATGGAGGATAGGTCCATCAACGGCTATTAGCGAAGATGGTCAGGGATAGAACCCCATGCTCTGGGTGTCCCTAAACCTCTTACTGCTAGAAGCTGGGACTGGATAACAGGGTGGATCACTCAATAAATTGTTCTGTTTTGCTCACTCACTCCAAAGACAGGACACTGAGCTAGATGAACCATTGGTCTGACCCAGTATGGCCGTTCTTATGTTCTTATCTTGCTCAATTACCTCTACAAGGAATACCCGCCATCAACGGGACTGTAAGACCAATACCCCCCGCTGTCCTCCTTAAGACCCCCTTCTATCAAAATACAAGAAACTGGCCAGCTGATCCTGGCTACTTAGAATAGCCATGGGAATAGCTGATATTTAATAACAGCTGATTTAAAATAATAATTTAATTTTCTATTCCTTTTCCCTGCCTTTATCTGTTGCTTGTCTTCCTAGGGCTAGAGTGTGGTCTAGGGTTGTGCAGTCACACAAAGACATAAGGAGGGTAAGATTACACTCCTGTACAAAAGCTGCCTACCCAGGCCTTGGCTCCAGGTATGCAAGGGTGAATGGGTATTAGTCAAACGCTACTCTCCAGAAATAGGTGGGCAGAGCATAAGCACATTTCTTTTCTCTGCTCCTGGAAAAGCCTCTACAGTAGTGGTTCTTAACCTGGGGTGCATGCACCTTTCTGGGGGTGCGAGATATGCCAGATTTTTTTAGAAGGTAAATCATCAAAACATACACATTAAGCACAGACACGTAACTACAACTACTTTGTTTCATCAAACCTATGTATTTATTAACATTATACATTTTTTAACAATTACTGTAATATACAAACAAAAAATATATCTAGATTTAAGGGGTGCGAGAACATATTTTTAGGTGTACGAACATTTTGATTTTTGATAAGGGGTGCAAGAATATATTTTGAGAACCGAAGGGATGCAGGCTGCAATAAAGATTAAGAACCACTGCTCTAGAGGTTAACTTCTTTGAGACAGGGACAGTATCTTGCATGGCTATAGCTCGTAGACAGATTATGAGCACTACTATAATGCTAATAATAAATTCAAGGGACTACAAAATTCTAAGCAGAGGATCCAGTACAGGGAGAAATCCTTTCATTGCATCTTAAAAGATAAAACCTGAAATAGACAGGAAATAGTGTCTTGCTATAAAACACCTTAAGTCCAGTGTTCATTCATGACACAAAAAACAGGCAGCAGTCAATCAAGCTTCGTGAAGAAAGTTTCTTAACTTCAGTTATTTCCTGCAAACGTATATTATATTGTAATGGAGACTTCTATATTGTATGCAGTGTCTGCTCAGACAAATTCACTCCTGGGGAAAAATCAAATTTAACAATATAAAAGAGCAATAGATCTGATGACTATGAAGGTTAAGTCTGTTTATTCTGTCTTTAATGAGAAGCTGTGTGAACTATAAAAATTCATTTTTGTTTCCTTAAAAGCTCTGAAATGTTTGCTCTTCTTTGCTGACCCAAGTGACTCATTTCTCTGTTAACCTTCTATTGCAGATCTGTACCCAGTCTTCATCCCCAACAGTATTCATATATTAGAATACTAAAAATTAACACACAAAAGAAATTAACAATGTATGTAACAACTGGTACATCATAATCTTTCATTAATGCAATCCTTGCCTTCCATATTCCGTCCCGTTACCTTTTGCTATCCTTTGCTGCATTATATCTAATTTTAATTGTCAGTTCCTTAGGAGATAGACCAGTTAATGTTCATTCGTAAAGCACAAACATAGTGCTGTGTGAACAGTCAAGTAATAATAAATGGTTACAATACTTCATCAGCAGTAAGAAAGAGGTTTATTTAGCTTCCAGCGTAACAGTTTCACAATGATCAGTCTGAAATGGGTCAGTACTGATGATGCAGAAGAGAGTAGAGTTGCCTAGCACACATCACACAACAGCAGGGCGTGTCACCACGCAGGAGACAGCAACCACATGTACCCAGGATTCCTCCAAATCTACATCCTCAACAGCCCTCCTTGAGCCCAGTTCCCTTCTCTTTCTGTGCAAGTTACCACACAAACCCTCACAGAGCAGTAGCCAGGAAAGGGTGGGGGGATGTCAGGATGCACAAGTTACTAAGAGAAATTCAAAACAAGTACAGGTGTGGCTGTGCGCATTTATCTCCTCCATGATCAACATTAGATGCATAAGTGGAAGGAGGAATGTCTCCCTGATGGGCAGTTGGGACTAACAACTGGCTTCACTGACCCATTTAGACTTCCTTAGCTGCTACTAAACCAGGGAAATCCCATCCTCCTCATTGCAGCCTTGTCTACACTACAAAATTAAGTCGATCTAAGTTAGGCTGATGTACAACCACCATGGTAATTAGTATGATTTTTCATGTCTACGCTACCCTCCTTCTGCCGGTGGTGTGTATCCTCACCGGGAGCACTTGCACCAACTGAAGCAGGGCTGTGGTGGGCTGACAGCCAACAGGCAATGTAAGTTACACAGTATCTACATGGACACTGAATCAACCTAACTACATCGACCTAAGCACCACACCTCTTGCAGAGGTGGAGTTATTAGGTCGATGTAGTGGGCGACTTACATTGGAGGGAGCAACATTATAGTGTAGACACTCACAGAGTTAGGTTGATGTAAGGCAGCTCTGTCATGTAAACCACGCCAGAGATTTGGGGTAGGCACTGCCCCCGCTGTTGTTCCTGAGTACAACAACAGCCATAAGCGATGTCACAAAATGAACAGCTGGGATTAAGCAACCATGTAACAGTACATAGCTATCCAATGTGGCCTGTAACCTCTTTGGATCTAGTTTAGTGGTTCCCAAACTTTAACAGCCTATGAAACCCTTTCACTAAAATGTCACGTCTTGTGAACCCCCTGCTAAAAATGAATTTTCCAGGGATTTTCGCCTTTACCTGAGTATAAAAGCAGTAATCTTGGAAATATAAAATTTATTTTTATGACATGCTTATTGCACACTATTAATTATTTATCATTATAGTATTTTTATTACATTATGAAAATGGCAACTCTCTTCCAAGATCTCACTTTCATAGCTTGTGTCACTTTGAATAAGCCTGTTATAAGACAAGGCTCCTATGTTTCATCAGGGAGTATCAGATGTGAAACAGCATGAAGGTATTTAAGAACCCAACTCAAAGAGTTCCTCCTACACAAGCATTGAACAGTCCAGGCAAACAACGCACGTTACAACAAAGCTTAAACTTGTTCTTCATAATAATTTTAAAAACAATACTAGCTGCTTATTTAATTTTAAAAACAGCAAAAAATATCCACCTCCCTTTCCATTTCTTAGAAGGAGTCTTGAAGTTTTAATCTCCTCAGTGTGATAGATATGCTTGCTTTGATCTGCTTAGTTCTTGGAAGTCCAGGGCCTCCGCGCTGCTGCCCCTATGCTGCCCGAGGTCCCTAGGGACAGCTCTGTCTGTCATTAGGGAATTTTTCCCAGAGAACCCCCTGTAACATTTTGTGAACCCCCAAGGGTTCATGAACCCTAGTCTGGGAACCACTGATCTAGTTAAATCTCCAGAGATGTGGAACTTAGGGTCTGGCTACACTCAAAACGTTACAACAGCACAATTGCACCGCTGAAGCTGGGCCGCTGGAATGCTTCAATGTTCTCCTGTAGCAATATGTAATTCACTTCCCCGAGAGACACTAGCTAGGTTGACAGAAGAATTAAACTGACATAATTTTCTAGTGTAGACCAGGCCTTAATCAGGTCATCTCAGCACAGAAGCATGCTAGACCTACAAGATTACATGAGTACACAGCATGGTTTTAAAAGAGTTTCACTCATTCCTTTTAGCGAGGACCTACAGGATTGTGATGTGTACATCCTCTCAAAGCATATTCCTCTATAGTACTAGAGGGGGACAAAGGGGGGGGTTAACTTCCCATTGAACAAGTATGGAATCTCACAACTTCACAAAAACTAAATACTTAGCTTCAAATACACATTAAGGTTACTAAGTGACAATAATGCAGCTACCTCTCACATCATTTACAAAACCCAAACACTTAAAAGCAGAGAAATGAATAGCTAAGGACATCATAAAGGCCACTACACCCACAATAAACATTTTTCTCATTAAATATAAAGTAACGTCTATTTCATCACAACACAACAATGTTAAAATCTCCAACAACCCCTATAGGAGAGTTATGTCGTTATTTTGGGTGCAGTATTTACCTAAATATTTTCTTTTTAAAAGAATACTGCTGAACAGTAGTAACATTTATCAAATGACAAACTTATTTGAAAAATACATTATTCAAATAAAATATCAAATATAAGTACTGTAACAGAGAAGAGCATAAGTATATATGTATGTGGACTTTTTGACCAATTTTTATGATCCCGATCCAGCAAAAGCATTTAAGTATGTGCTTAAGAATGTGATAAATACCATAAACATCAATTGGACTACTAACAAGCTTAAATTTCAGCACATGATTAAGTGGTTTGTGGGATCAGGGTCTATGTTTCTTTTTCTAAGTATCTTGTGTAGTGTTTATATTTTGAGCTTACCAATGAAACAACAGCTATTTTCGGCCACCATTATGGTTGCTGCATTGTGATGAAACATGTGCTTTATAAGAATAATATTCCTGTTTATCATGTGTGCAGTGTAAGACATACATGCCACGACTATGTGTTTACTTGCTTAGTTGCCCCTTGCCCTTAGTTTCTTGGCTTTAGTAACAATACGATAGCGAACTAAATTGTTGTCAATCAGCAGCCATAGTTGTTAGGGAGGTTTTTTAAATGAAGTTTTGGTTTTGAAATTTCCCTTTTTGGGAGGGAGGGAGGGAGGGATGGAGGGTATAAGTGGGTAAGTGGGGATATAATTTCCCCCCTTTTCCACAGAAAAAGATAGAAAGTTGTTTTGTTTTTTAAATAAGTGAGATTGTCAGGTCACCAAATTATTAAACGGGAGGGAGGGGGGGAGAGAAGCGGACCCAGCCATGTTAATAATTTCTGAGGAAGCCAATCTCATTCATTATACATGTAACAAGATATGTAGGTTCACCATACAGCTGAGCAAATAACACATGCATGCACAGCACAGCCTATCCTCACTCCAAATACTAGTAAGAAACAGTAAGCAAATCACAGAAAAGTAGACTAGAATCCAGTTCTCTTGATTCTAAATCCAATGCCAATTCCATGGGTCCATCCTGCCACGACACTGAACCCTCTCTGCCTTAATTACCCCCATCAGATAATGTTAATATGGTTTTGCATTTACACAGTGCTGCTTCAAATCATATTTGGGGCTCCAGTCATTTAGTATGCCAATACCCTGCTCTACATGACTCTCTCATTGAGCTCAGACTCTGCAGTCTCCATGCCATATGTGTCTGGCTGAGATACAATTCTGGATGAGAGCTAACCGTATGAAGCTTAGTCCAGACAAAGTGGAGGTGATGCTGACAAATGGATGGACGCAGAAACCATAAGGAATGGGCTGCAATTTATCCCTTAAATGAGGAGTTATGCTCAGCCTCCATTTCAGAGGTTCATAATGGTCTTATTGAAACCATCACCATTCCTAAGTCAAGTGACATTTTTTGTCTAGGGTGCTTTCTATCATCGTCAGCTAGCCTAGACAATCCTAGCCTTCCATTCTTATATAAACCTCATCACAGTAATCTATGCTCTGGTTACTTCCAGGACAGATTACTGTCATACTATGCATTCTACTATAGGCTACTATTGAAAACTACTTGGCTGTTCCAGCTAGTGCATAATGAAATGTGGCAGTCTGATGTGAGCAAATTAAACCTATGCTCTGCACTAGCTTTCTGTTCACCGCTGGAAACAATTCAAGATGTTGATGGATTATCTATAAAGCCCTAAATAGATTGAGACCCAGCTGTTTCCTAGAGCATTCCATCCCTGTGCCTTGGCATGGCAGTTACAGTATACTCTTGCCATCTGGAGCTAGGGTTGGACTCTTGAATTTGTTGGTATATGATATTTTTGTTAGAGGGGGCTGTTTCTTCAAGAATACATGCCTTCTTGCACTTCATCAAAGCCAGAGTTAGTTGATCTTTAGGTCATACTGCAAGATAAACATGTTAGGTCTGACTCTTTAGCCAGAAGGGCATTCAGTAAGCAGAGGGGAAAGGTAGGAAGCAGTCTAGTCTTGAGGTCTTATTGTATGGCCATTAGGTATTATTTATTTTAATTATAATTAATAAAAAACATTCCATTCAGAAAACACTATCAATTATTCTTACATGGAGTGCAAACACTTCCTTGCCACACCCATCTGAACTAACAAATAGCCTTTGCTAAAACCCAGAAAAACTTAGAAGACAATTTTAAATGTCAGTTTTCAAAGAAGCTTGAAACAAACAATCTTTGTTAGTCAAACATAAGCCTTAACATTTAAATTTTCATTCCACAGTTAAAAGGAAAACACATTGCAAGACTAATAATTTGTTAGACCTTGTCCATTTCCCCCCTCCATATATATTACTACAAAATCGCATTCAACTAATTGGAATCATCTTGATTTAAATAACTTGGCCTGGGAAGCTGTTTAAAGCATGTAAAGTGTTCCTTAAACTATCACACAGGAATACTGAACTATAATAATGTGAGTCATATTACTCAATATTTAAAAGGCAGCACCCCAATATACAAAGTAGGACAAAAAACAAAAAGAAAGAAAGCTACAGTTTTGCCTAAAGGATATATTTACCAATTATGTTTCAGCAAATGCTGTCTTCCTCTTGGAAACTACTAACATATAAATAATAGATTATAACAATAAATATTAAGGATAAAGCCTTGAAAGATTTGTGGAAGACTTTCACAAATAGATAGGCTATACAAACATGTCTGCAGAGTTCTGTGGAAGTTTTACACCAGTGCATAAAACTGGGTAAAGATTCTCTTGACCTTTGTTCCCCAACCCCTTTACAAAAAATTGATTCAGAAAGCAATAAAAAGAAAATTTCTCACACTAATTTAGATAAATGTTTGATTATCTTACCTTTCTTCAAATCTGTAGCTCACCATCCAGCAGGAAACAGTTTCATTTCTGTTATTTTTCTAACCAAAATAGTAGCAACCTTTTCAAGAAAACATACTCCTCACAAAACACCAAAAGCAATTAGTCTCTTTCAAGAACTACTTGTAGTTATCTACCATAGATTGTATAAGCACCTCCCTTTCCTCCCCCACTTCTGATATGCAGGGTTAGAAGCAACATAAGTTTTGCTAATGTATATATGACAAAAAAACCCTCAACAGATTTCATTTCAGCTATACGAACATATATTACAAATTGAAGTGGCAATGACCACTATTCTTAAAATAGCATAACCTTTCCATTCTAACCTCACTCTCTCCTACACTCCATGCAAATAGCTCATAACTTTCTGAAACTGTCATGTTTTGGACTAAAATTTTCCAAGAGTGATTTTTTTTCTGGAAAATTGTGTAATGTGGTTCAGTAATATAATTATGAGCAGAGAGGAGAAAGAGTGCACTATTCCAATTATAAAAATAATTCTATCCTTTTGTGAACAAGGCTACAACTGAAACATCCTATAAGTGAAAAGCTGATTTTGAATTTACAGAACAGCCCCCAATGACAAGAGCTGCTTGAATTGAAAACTCAGTTTGAGACTTTGAACAAAAATCTCACTCTCAATAAGTTTCAGAAACATTCAGCTAAGGATGGATGGGCTGTGCATGCCTGCATAACTAACTTAGTAGTGTAGTGAAAACAACAGTGCAGGTACACATGGGTTGAGGCAAGCACTTCCGAGGCTCATTCCCTGTAGAGTCTGCAGACAGCATCAGGCCAAAGAAATTAAGGAGGACCATTGCACACTTTCTAACTTTGAATCTTCCCCTTGTGAATATGCATGACAACATAATTTAAAGCTGCTGCACGTGTTTCTATTATTGAAAAATAAATTGTCAGTTACTTTGAATTTGAGGATTAGTATATGGTCATACGGACAACCATAATACATACGCAAAGAGAACTAAGTTAAAGTTAGATTTGACACCTTACCATTCTCATGACAGTTTTTTGTACAGAAAATAATATTGTTTTGTCAAATTACCATTGGACTTACAACTGGCCAGCTGGTATCCAAGTCTGAAACTGCCAAATAAACCCTAGATAAAACAGACTACAGAAGCGAAAATAATATTCACTGAAATCTACTATTAATACTGTCATCAGCCATTTACTAGAGAGAAACCTATACCAGAAGCAAACAGCAACTGACTAAAGAAACTTAGCACTATGAAGCATGTGGTAGATTTTAAAACATTTCTGAAAGTTCAGTTTCATAAATGGTTGGTGTTACATACTGAAGACAAATTGACACTAAATATTTTTATTAATTATTTTATTTGTATAGCCCTAAAATGATTGCTGAAATTTCAAAAGCAAACGAGCTTAGAAAAAGTATGATAATTCTAATGACAACTTTTATTGTTAAACTAAACAACAATACAATATCATCTTTGCTGACTTAACACATCCCAATTTCAGAACATCTATTTGTATAAGTACAACAGTATTTGTGTAAAAGCAGCAGCAGAAATATTTGGTGTAGAGGCCAAAGGACAAGGCAAGTTTATTTACTCCACTCAATTTTTATTTCTGTATGTGACGTTGCACTCTATATGATTTTATGAAAGTATGCTGATGAGTGTGAATATAATGCAACTAAAATATGCTTCATGCAGAAGGTCTCTTGTAAGGTATCATTACAAAGCTTATAATCTATTGAGTGTGGTCATTCTATGTGTATAAATTTATCACTTGTATCTGAAATTAGAAATATGAAATATAACTCTGAGGGCCTACTGTAATTATACAAAGTGTGGGCCATTAATGGTTGTTTGGAATCTTGATGGATCCCATCAACCAGGACAACTGACAGTGGATGGCTCTGTTTGCAGGCAGGTCTTCCTGTGAATCAGGCTGGGAGGAATGAAGGCTTGGGGTCTTACAGTGACATGTGACCATGTCACCTGAATTAGAATCCATCTTTAACCTGACGTTTTTTCTATTGAAAAAGAGGGGTGGGAACCCAGAGGGACAAAGGATTCCCACCTTATGCAAAAGATATATAAGGGGGTGGAACAGAACAAAGGGGGCAGCCATCATGAGAAATCCCCTAGCTACCGCCTGAGCTGGAACAAGGACTGTGCCAGGGGAAAGGATTGTGCCCAGAGCAGGAAGGTGTCCAGTCTGTGAAAGAAACTTATTGAAACATCTCTGAGGGTACAATTTTATCTGTATTCAGTTTTATTACTGTACTAGGCTTAGATTGGCATGCTCTATTTTATTTTGCTTGGTAATTCACTTTATTCTTCCTGTTACTACTTGGAACCACTTAAATCCTACTTTCCATATTTAATAAAATTACTCTGAACTTATTAATTAACCCAGAGTATGTATGAATACCGGGGGGGAGGGAGGGGAACAGCTGTGCATACCTCTCTATCAGTGTTATAGAGGGCAAACAATTTATGACTTTACCCTGTATAAGCTTTATACAGGGTAAAATAGATTTATTTGAGGTTTGGACCCCATTGGGAGTTGGGCATCTGAGTGTTAAAGACAGGAATACTTCTTAAGTTGCTTTCAGTTAAGTCTGCAGCTTTGGGGCATGTGGTTCAGACCCTGGGTCTGTGTTGGAGCAGAGGGGCATGTCTGGCTCAACAAATCAGGGTGCTGGAGTCCCAAGCTGGCAGGGAAAACAGTCTTGGCACATCAGTTGGCAGTTCCCAAGGTGGTTTCTGTGATCCAACCCGTCACACTGTAGTTGCCTGCATTTTCAATAGTGTACATCTTCTTCATCCCACAATAAACCATAGGCTGGAAAAACAACCACACATTTGAGGAGCAAGGTAAGCTATGGAAGTTACAAATTCTGCTCCTCATTAAGCAAGTGGGTAACTACACTCATCTATTTTACCTGCTTCAAAGTGTTTCAGGGACCATTTTCCTGAGACAAGCAAACTTTTTAAAAAAGTATCAGCTCTAAATTGAATCCTCTTTTCCCAGATAGGCTTCAATTCTTAAGAGCTAAAACAAGACCGTTACAGTTTTCTTAGATTGTAGTTTGCTCTTCACTAAACCCAGTTGTATTTTAAAGTGACTAGAACCAAACTGATTATGACAGGCGGACTTTTGGAACTGCTGCACCAAACAGCTGAAATAAGCTACCTGTTCTGTTTAAGCAGGTACCGTCTACTCTGAAGAAACTTTTGAACTATCATCTTGAAAGGAATTGAAATAGTATGCCACATTTAGTGTAAATAAGGACAGAATTTGGCCTTTGGACTGTAGAGTGTTTTCTGCTATTTTAAGTTAATTTCTTGCATATAATATTGTTGGTACAGTACTGAACATGCAGCTATAAAACTGTATGACTGCTGTTTCTCAAGAGCCCTCGTGAAAAGTATATGCTTATTTTATAAGGTTATCCCAGTGAGCAACATTTAAAATATTAAATGGGTACTTCCTCATTCACAGTGAGGGGAAAAAAGTGAGGAACTCACATTACTTATGAATCTATTGCAATGCCCTGTATTTGGGACTGCAACTGAAGACCTCTCAAACTTCAGACTATGCAGAACGTGGCAAACTTTATTTAGGGGCATTTTCTTCAGAGAGTATCTTACAACTGTGCACCATAGTAAGCAGCAGCTTCCAGAGTAATGTTTAAAGATGCTGATTTTAACTTATAAGAGCACTAAATGATTTGGGTTCTGGATACCTTACAGACTCTCTCTCTCTCTGCATGATACCCTGGCAGTGGAAAACAGCAAGGTGCTTAAGCGAACAGCTCCCAGGTTTAAGAAAAGAGGATGCTTTCCCAAAGGATATTTTCAGTCTTCAACTTCACAACTTGCTCCCTTCACCTCATTGTCAGAGTCCAAATTTGTTTGCTTTCCAGCCTTCTGGAGAGTACAGAGGATAATTAAGATTCACTGACAGAATTTTGATATGGACAATGGTCCTATTTGTACCATGGACATGCCCTTAAAAGTGTGGACAGGTAGTTTATTGTTAAGCTTGAAACTGTAGCCATCCAAGCCAAATTGACATGTAATACCACATTACTAAATTCACATCCAAATAAAATGGCTAAGTTACTTAAAGAGCTGATTCTGTCATTCTTACACATGGTGAGTAGTAACGTATGGTGAAAATACCACTGAAACTTGTGGAGAAAATGCTACTCCATGTAAGTCGGGTAAAATTGGACCTTCAATAAATAATGCTGCAGCAGAAGTCTTAATTGAGGAGCAGTGCATAACTGATCAGTCTAATGAGGTCTTCAAAGGCAGTTTTCTTTCTTTCTTTCCATTTCCCATTTCATTTTTCTGTAGTCAACTAAACTAGCTTTTTGTATTTAATTCAGGAGAAGAGCTGAAGTTTAGCGGTTCACTTTGAGCACTGCCAGTTTTAGAAATGACAAATATATGTTTATGAAAGGAGCAAGACAGGCAGTCCTATTAAGATAAACATATTTGATTAACGCAATGATATACACAACATTAAAAAAATCCCCTACTGAATGACTACCATATGGTGGTTCTTTGCAAATGGAGTTTTCACTAGTGGTCAACTGTACCAAAACATCTAAAAATAAAGTTGTCCTAACTAAAACTAAAAAAAAAACAATTACCAACAGAGGCTTTTGCATTCTAAGCTAATGAATCAATACATGCTGCAGAAATGTTTCAAGAAACTATGTAAACAAACACTTGAGAAAAATAGCAGTGTTAAACTATACTGCCCCACAAACTTGAATAATAAATGCAGTATACCTGTTTGGGGCTCTTTCAAAAGTCTTTTCTTAGCTGCCAGAGGAACCCAATCCATTTAAGTAAAACCTTGGCCTACAAACACACTCACTGAGTAAGTGAATCTTAACAAATCTAATTTCAATGAAAGGGACTAGCTGAGTCAAAGAACAGTCCCCTGGTGTTCTTTGCTGCAGTGGTTTCATGTAACCACTGATCACCAACCACTACAATAGCAAACATACAACACCCTTAAACTAAATGGGAGTGGTCCGTCTAAATATAGCTACTTTTAAATAATGCATCATGAGTTATAAAATAAAGTGCTAGTGAAGTATTTATTACAGCTCTTTTCTTTAACAAAGGTATATCACTTTTAAGTAGGTGGAGAGTTATTTATATTCTGGTTTGGATATTATCATTGTCAGTTGTAACTGATAAAGCAAGAATCTAGATTTCCTGAACACACACTACACAACAGTAATATCAGTAGTTAGTTTTTCCTATACAAATCTGATTCACACACACACAAAAGGAACAAAAGATGCAAGCTAAGTTTAGAAAAGTGACAATTCATTAGGTGTCTTTTTAGCATGCAAGACAATATTTGTGCAATCTTATTTCTCACAGAACTGATTCTATTACATTCATACACTCCATAACATCTCTTTGTGTGATTATAAACCTTTTCAGAGATGCTTAAAAATTAACAAACACATTTAACATTTCAATATTAAAAAGAAGTGTTACACATTGTTACTTTTTAAATATTTTGAAGATAGTCACATGCACGAGATGTCAAAATGGAATTTTTTGTATGGTTTTACGTTTAAAGAAGTTTAAAGAATACAAAATATTTGTCAAAAACAAAATATTAAGTAACGCTTTGCTACAAGAATTTCCCCAATGGGGAAAGTAGAGATCTGTAATAGTAAAACTGGCTTTTAGTAACCAAAAGGGAATGTCACCCTACCTTCTTAACAAGAGATTCCTGAGTAAAATTTCTTTCTACCCTAAACTGTTGTATAGTGTTACTCTATGCTGTTAAACAGTTGATGCTTTTCATCTGGACATGGCTGCACTTAATCTTTTACTTAAGTGCAATCCATATTCTGCCACTGATCCTCAAACTACCAACAGCAAGGAGAGTTCTGAAGAGAAAACGACAATGAATGACCTGTTGTATAAACAATGTGGGCCTGCAGAGTCGTTTTGACCCCAAAAACTGACTGCTGAGTAGTACAAGGTCTTTACTGACTTCTCTACATTTATAGAAACGTTAACTTCGACGGGGCACTGGGCAGGCAGGCAGTTTCTCTGTGCAGATCCAGTTGCAGGATCAGAGCATAGTTTGTAAAGTGTTTTGAGAGCCTCTTGAGTAGGAAAGTATTTAGCACTGATTATCCAGAGCCTCAAGAGCAATCTTATCTGCATTAGTTTCACAGGAAAGGTGTGAAGTCGACAAGAATGAGAAAGTAAGCAATTCCCACCTGGGTGACTTCAAAGCCCTCTGAGACAGCCAGAAAACTTTCCCTTAGGCATTAACATTAAATTTTGACAGCTATTTTTAAGTATTCACGCCTAACCAGAGGAATGGATAGACGTTTCCTTCCATATTTCCAGCGTGGGCTTCAAACGGAAATCATGCTTCCTTCGTGGCACTCCTGCTTTCAAAGAGGAATCGTACGTGCCCTTGTGGGTTTCAAAACTTGTATTTGTACTTGGCCGTAGGCAAGGAGCTGGTCACTGGGGCTAGCGAGCGGGGACACACACTGGACCCAGCCCTGCCTGGCGTTCTCCCAGCGCTGAGGCCGCCCAGCTGGGAGCCCGAGGGGCACGCAATGGAGAGCGAATGGAGACAGCTCCGGGGCTGGGCTTCGGCCAAGGAAGAGGCGCTGGGCTGGCCGGACGGATGCTGCCCCTCTCTGCCCGGGACGCAGCGGGCAGGCTGCGAGCTTTGCAAGCGACTCGCCCCGAGCCCGGCTACTCAGCCCTCTGCTGGCGGAGACAGAGGCGGGCGCCCCAGCTGGGGGGAGGCAGGAGGAGACCCCAGGCACCGGCTCGCTGTGCGGGGCTGGGGAGGGACGCAGCAGCCTGTGGGCTCCAGCAGGCAGAAGTGTCCCGGGGACCGGACCGGCTCTTACCTTGCTGCGGATCTGGCCCGAGGTGGACACTTTCCGGATGAGTTTCTGGGGGCCCTCGTGTTCCCCCTCGCTGTCCGAGGACTCGTCTCCCGCCGCCGCCGCCGCCGCTCCCACCGCCGCGGGCTGGGGCTGCTGCTGGATCCCGGCCCCGCTCATCCTCGCCTCGGCCCCGGCCATCTTCTCGGACTCCTGCCGAGAGAGCGCACACGAGTTCGGCTCAGCCCGGGCTGCCGCTCCCCTCCCCGGGCAGGAGGCGGCGCAGGGGGAGGGGGAGGAGGCGGCGGTGGCGGGGACAAGCCGAGGAGGAGCCCGCAGCCGGCGCTGGAGGAGCGGCCATCCCGGCCGCCATGTTCCGCCACCACCCCCTGTGCTTCGCAACCAGGGCAGGACCACGCTACCAGCTCATGCCTGAGGGGGCCTGGCTGCTGCCAGTGGGAGAGTGGCAGGGACACACTCCCCACTGAGCCAGCTCCCCCTGCCCTGCTGCACAGTCCCAGTGGTACCCAGTTAGAGAACAAAGGGCAGTCAGGATCCAGCCCAGGACACTGCCTCAGGTTGGAGCTGGGGCCCCAGCATTATGCTGCCCCTGGTAATTTGCGGCCCCAAGCACCTGCTTGTTTTGCTGGTGCCTAGAGTCGTCCCTGATGGTGAGTAAGGGCTGCAACAATCTAACCCTCTATAATTAGCTAACTTTGAAACAGCCAATTGTAGTTCTGTTATTCTGCGTAAGTGACATTCAGAGCCTGATCCTCGGTGGTGTAAATTGGTGGTGTTCTGCTGAAGTCAGTGAAGTTAGGCCAACTTACAGCAGCAAAGGCTCAGTGTTTCATCAAATGTTGCAGTTACACCTTTTACAGTTTGTTTATTAAGGGCCAGGCTGCAAACTGGGTGAATGATCAATGGGGGAAGGAGCAAAGAGCTGTCTCCTAACACCTTGTGCCCCTGCACAGGATTCATTTCCATTGCCAATTACGTTTCAGGTTTATCTTGAAGGTGCTGGTGAGCACCTTCATTCATCAGCTGTACTTTGTTGCCATTTTCTTGAATTAGAGTGTTTCCTTGTAAAAGGATTGTGCTTAATTCAGAGTGAATTATCAAGGGTAGTGCATAGTGATTAATTCTGTAAGCCTTATGCTGTGGACTGAAATTGCTTTTCCTCATCTTGGCACGTGGCGATCCAGTGTCCCCCTTGATGCAGTGCCCAAGAGAGCTTGGGGAAGTTACAACAGCTGTCAGGGCAGCAGTGGCAATATTTGATCATGAGTAGACAGTGATATGCGTTTGCCAGTAAGCAAACCTGTTCTTGGCTCTTTAACACTGGTGCATCCCCAAAAGACAGAAGTATCAGTGCAAATAGAACTACACACAGTCAGTTGTTCTAAGGCTCTCAAGTATTGGGATGACATTAAGGCCTTAGTTTGCGCAGCCCTTAATGAGTGTACAAGGGCAGAAGAGACTGACAACAGTTTACCCTCCCACTTTGTATTCCTGCCCAAGTCTCAGTCAGAATCACAGCCCTTGACAGAAGGTAAGTAATTAATAATTAACTCTAGCAGTATTGACACTGCTCGACTCCCCATACTATGTGATGTTTAGATCAAACACACCCTTCTCCTGCACTTACAAACATAGCTGGCCATACATGGGGGTAGCACACATTGCCCTGTCAAAGAGATGGTCTCTCTCCTTGCTCCTGTGGGGATCTGCAGGCCTGCAGCACAAAGAGCCCTTTACTGCTCTCATTTGATTTACATATATATAAACTAGTGCTGGAACAGAGGTGGTCGCAAATGACACACAGGCAATTACCTCTTTCAGTACCCCTATAGCTAAAAATGAATCCCTGTTTCCCAGAGAACAGTTCTGCCTCAATAATTCACTCTATTTAGATTAAGACAGAGAGAAAATATTCTTACTGCTTCCCACATCTTCCCTAAAGCACTGCACAACAAAACTAACAACCCAGTATTTTCTTCCAAGACTAAAAACTTGCACACACACACTAAGAAAAGGAATTTGTACGCCTATATGGAGCAGTGCCAACTGACTATCCCTGCACTAACATTATACATATATTATGGTAATGCCTAAAAGACTGAGCTCCATTCTGGTAAGTACGGTCAAGACATTTAGTTAGAGGCACTCTGTGGAACTCATTGCCACAGAATTCCACTGATACCAAGAATTTAGCAAGATTCAAAGTGGAATTGGACATTTATATTGATAACAAGAATATCCAGATTATAATAGCTAAACTAAATGGGATGGGATATAAAACCTCGTGCTTCAGGGTTTAAACCAATCTCTAACTAGTAGGGATTAGGATAAAACCTTCATGGGTGCAGGTTATCCCACATCTCTCTTCTGTGGGATGTCCTGCCCTTTCCTTTTAAGCATCTGGTGTTGGTCAGTGTTGGAGACAGGATACTGGTTTAGACGGTCTGTGTGTCTGATTCAAACAATTCCTTTATCCCATATACACATCAAAGAACATGTGTTCTAGATACACAAAACAGACAAAGCATGGGAGAAAGGAAGTATTCTTCCTCATTTCACAAATGGACAAGCAAGGCACAGAGATAGTAAGAGCCAGATCTTCCAAGGTATTTAGGTGCTAAACTCCCATTGACATCAATGTGAGTTAAACTCCTAAATATTTTTGTGGATCTGGGCCTAAATGGCTTGCCCAAGGTCATGCAGGAAGTCTGTGGCAGAGTGAAATCTTCTGCATCCCAATCCAATGTTGTAACAACAAAACCATCTTTCTGAATTGATATTTTCCTTGTATTGACCACAATATTCTTGTTTAAGAATAANTGTAGGGGCCAAATCCTGCCATAAACACCACTTCATACATATGATAACTACCTGTAATACAGCACTTTTCATCCTAGCTTAATTGCCTTTGATTGTGGGTAACAAAAGAAGCTAATGGATGAATATGCCCATGTTTACTTCTCCAAAGGGGAACTTATGTGAGTCTCCTTTTCTACAAACCTATGATAATGAGATGACAAACTGTAACAGATCCTGACGCATTTACAAATACTTGAGTATACTTTAGGAATGTGTATTCAAACTGAATATTTATGTATGTGTTTGGTTAATATTCAGATACTAACGTGACCTTACATGCAACTATATCCTGATCTTATAAACACTTGTTACTATATTTGTGCTTACCACTGTGAATTGTTGAATTTAAGTCAGTGGAATATCTCACACTGGTAAGCACTACATTGAAGTTATTGGGACAATGCATGTGAGTAAGGTGGACAGGCTTTGGTCCCATATTTGTGAGTATGAAGCCTGATCCTGCAAAAATTTGTGTATATGAATATTATCTAATTTATTTGTATTACAGGTTTGGGGCCCCATTATGTTGAGTTCCGTACAGAACCAAAAATAAATGACATTTCTTGCTACAAAGAGTTTACAAATGGACTTTTGCTGCCATGTGGTGCATCACTGCAAGATTAGCGTATACATAGAGCCAAGACATGACAGGAAAAAAGGCACATTAAGACACCAAGCATGTTACAGGGTAGCATATTAACTAAGTGTACAATTCTGAGGTTGTATGTTATAACTCAATGGGATTACACAGTTGGGTATAGTTACTCAACTGCATAAGTGTTTGGAAAAGCACGCTCTAGATTTTTTTTTTTCTAAAGCAACATTTAGTTGCATGTAATTTAGACCCTGATCCTGCAAATACTTAGGTGGTTAAAGTTAAGCAGATGTGTAAATGTTTCCAGGATCAAGACCTCACACTGGAATTTTTGAATGAATAGCATCATTATTTTCCAGATCAGAATACTAATTAATTTTCTTTTTCAAACCAGTTTTACTTTTTAGAGAGTCAGTGACTAATTTAAAAATACATATTGAATTTGATAAAATTTTGTATCATGTAGCAATTGATTTTAAATATATTTTACCATACTAAATATTAAGCTTACCATATTAGATATTTTTAAGTTAAAAACCCCACTTCTGTCACATATCTAGAACCTGTGAGTAGTGGACCCTAGACCATGTGCAAGGGAACTACAAATTTAACTAAACTGCTAACAGCTTCTTGCAGCCAGCCAAATGCAAAGTTATACATCTAGGAACAAGAAATGCAATCCATGCCTACAGAACACATGGAGACTGTACTCCGCAAAACAGTGACTCTGAAAAGGATTTATGAGTCATACTGGACAAGCAACTGAACATAAGTGCCTAGTGTGATGTGGAAAAAATGGCTCATGCAAAGGTTGAATATATAAATGGGAGTAGTGAGGTGGAGCAGGAAGGTGTTAGCTCTGTATGTGTGATTGGTGAGACATACAGGAATACTACATCCTGTTCCGGTGTTCACATTTTAAAGGATGTTGAAAAAATGAGAAAGCGGTGGGAAAAAGGTTGTGGGGCTGGTGAAAATGCCTTTTAGGGAGAGACTTAGGGAGCTCAATCTTTTGAGCATATAAAAAGATTGAGAGATTACTTGATTATGGTGTCTAAGTATCTTCATGGGGAAAAAATACTCCAGGGGTCTTTAACCCATTAGAGAAAGGCAAAATAAGATCCAATGGCATGAAGCTGAAGCCAGACAAATTCAAATTAGAAATAAGGCACTCATTTTTATCAGTGGGAGTGATTAACCACTGGAACAAAAAGCTACCAAGGGAAGTGGTGGATTCTCCATCTCAGTGTCTTGAAATCAAGACTGGATGCCTTTCTGGAAATTATGCTTTAGCCAAACACAAGTTATTTGGCTCAATGCTGGGTAACCTGATGAAATTTAATGGCCTGTGAAATACAGGAGATCCAATTAGATGATCTAATAGTCCCTCCTGGCCTTAAAATGCTATGAATTTATGAAACCCCAAGTAATTGGATGAAGTACAGGAGGGCTAGGAAAAAAGCCAGTGTGCAGGAATACAGTGTAGCTCCCCCATGGCTTCTACACCACCCTGTGAGCTTGTACAATAATCCTTAGATGCTTCTTGTACTGTGTAGGAATTGCTAGATGTGCTTAAATATGGATCTCATGATTCCTCCTGAGGGCTGTCCCCACTGCCATCCTTCACTCTACAGAGCCAATGCAAGACTCTGCCCTAGCAGCTACAGGCCTTCAGTTGTGAACAGGGCCATGGCCCTCCCCAAAAGAATGATTTGTGTCTCCTAATGAAGATTTCAGCTTTACAAAATTGGAATGCTGGGGAAAGAGCTACATTGTTGGGGGGTGTTCTGTGCTAATATTTGATTATCTTAGTAGCAACCATCTAGATCTGCCCAAGTGGCTGGGTATGGCCCATAATTACAGATCATTTATAATACGGTTTCTTCAGAGTTTTTAATGGAAGTTTGTGTGATAATATGCTCTATATTCTGCAATTAGTTAATGTTTGTAGAGTGCTTTGAAGGTGAATAAAGTTGTGTAAGTGCTAAATCACCCTGAACTGTTCATTTATATGAATGTAAAAAGTTCTTATTGTAAAAGTACATATTGTGCCTGTACAGAGTCAATTTATAAAATATCAATGTTTTCACAGGTTCTGCTTTAGAAAGGCGCTAATCTACATAATCATGGCCACAGTGCTCACACAGGGAAAACTGCCAATGATATTTTCCTCATTGAGGACAGCAGGTTCAGGCTCTCATCTTGCTAAACTACTACAATTATACCTTTGTTATACATTATCTTATAACTTAATCAAACTGAGTTAAGACAGATTTGGTATAAGAAATTCTCTCCCACGTTGAGATTTATACATCATGTTATAGCCAACAGTGAATTTGACTGTTAACTACAGTAGAATGAATGGTAGCACTAAAGAGGCCACTGACTTTGCTATGAGTTGAATTTGATTCATGGTGCACATTGGTGAGACATTTATATGTACTTACATATGCAGCTATTATATAATATTTGGATTTGTTTTTATTCTTGCTTTCTGTTTAATGTGTATTATATTTCATATTATTTTTAATAGTTAACATTTTAATCAGAGCTAAAGTAGATGAAGATTAGTTGAAAGTATAAAGTAAAATGTGAACATTTCAGTGCAGATCCTCAAGTGGTGAATTCTAGCATAGTCCCATTGAAGTCAAAGCTGTTATAAGTTTTCGCCAGCTGAAGTTCTTTCCCCTCATATTCAAGGAACCCCATAGTGCTGGACAAATCAGCTTCATTTTTTTAAATACTGAGATTTTAGCTGTACAGCTTTTAATATTGTCACTAGGGACAGCATGACTGAAACCCATTTGCAATAACAGCATTAGATAGTATAATTTGCTGTGAGAAAAAATAAGATTTGATCACAAACATGAGCAAAGAGTTCCAGCTCCCATGTTGATTCTCGTGATTTTGGGCAAATCACCTCACCTTTTTGGCACAGTTTTCCATATGTAAAGTGGGGATAATACTTATTTATGCACCTCACAGGCTGTTCTGAGAGGAGCTGGTCAAATAATGCAATTAGATTAATAAAGCATTGCTCATCTTATTATTAAATAAGTATTAAACCATTTCTAATTGTGAGGATTACTGTTTGTATATAAGTGCTAAGTACAATTGTTTAACTGGACTTGGAATCCTGGGCAAATAAATTTCAGGTGATTATGCACTGCCTGTCTGAATTTGGTTATATGTCTGTTATTCTCCACATGACCTTCTTAATAATAAAAAAGACAAAGCAAAATATAACAATACACCTGTATACTGTTGTTGACCAGAATGGCTCCCGAAATTTTATCACCGTGGTGGCTGTATTTCAGTGGTGACTGAGATGGCTCCATAAGTACAGGCTACAAAAGCCTATCAATATAATTCTAGATGAAGAGCTATAGAATATCATGAAAAAGGTAATATTACCCAAGACAAAGGGATTATTTTGAAAGTACTAGTATTTTTGATCAGACAGAAGATCAAATCTACACATCATAGATGGCCAGCATAAAGAATCAATAACTGAGCAGAGACTCTAAAGTGTTACCAACCATGTGTAACACATATTGTGTATATTTCTAATTTAAGTACATACATAAATTGGCTGATCCTTCAAGTCTAACACAGACAAAACTATTGAATCTCTGCATGAGGACTGGGCTTCACAATCTTATGTATTACTTCTACATATTTGAAATTAATAAGGGCCTGATCCAGCTCTGGCTGAAGTCATTGGGAGTTTTCCCCTTGTAAAAGTGTGCCCTAAAGACAGAAAATAATTGCAAGGAAGTTTGAAATTTTGCACATGTACAGCCCAGATTTTAGAAGCAGGTGAACTTGTGTTTTCTGTTCCATGCCCATTTTTGATAGTTTACAGAGAAGTATTATAGGAATAGCCATTTCATGTAACTGCGGATAACTTGAATGGATAGTTAATATGCACAGTTCTGGAAACTGCAATAAAGGAAGTAGTTTCCCCTATAATGTTTGTCCCTCTCTATGGTTTTTCAGGGTTGTACACGTCCTAATTTTCCCTGCTGCCCTTTCCTCTATGAAATTATTTTGTTTCTTAAATAAAAAGTCAGCAGCAATAATAGTGATGTGGTTCTTGCTGCAAGGATGTAACCGGCTAAAACAAAACAAAAAATACTTTGTTTTACAGAAGAAACATTAAATGTTAACAAGAGGTACGGGGCAAATCTTGCCCATACTGAGGGGGGTGATTGAGAGCAGATTTGTTTCTTGTTTATTCAAGCCACTGGATGTGAGAAGGAAGGAAATGTTCCTCAATCCTTCAGCCAGAAATGACGTTAGGATTTCCAACCTGTGAGACTCAATTTGCTTTGTGTTCTGAGTTTCGGCTGAGTTTTAGATGGTGGCCTTCAATGTAAATACTACAGTTTAATAAAGTAACACATTAAAAGGGAATCAGATTAGCCGTTTTCCTATCACGGTGTCTAATCTCTTTGGAAGGCTTCCTTTCACATTTATTTAATCGTTTCGGTGTCAGCAACATGTTATTGAAAAATGAGTGCAACTGTTTTCGCTATGCAAGCTGCTTCTCAAGTAGGATTTGGGAACTGTGTAGGGAATGGAGTGGGGGGCAATTGAACTTTCAAACAATACAGACAAAAAACACCCAGGAGTTAAGGGCAAAGAACTATAGAGCAACTGAACAAAGGTAAGGTTGACGAATCTTAACTGTTAGTATTTGAATTTAATTCACTATGGGTGTCTTCAAAGAGATACAGTGTAAGACTACTACACTCTTGAAAATGCACATGCAGAAACAACCAGCCAAAATATTCTTATCCTGGACCATCTGTGCAAATCCAACAATAAAACAAAGTGAAATTTGCACATGCGGCTGGGGGTGAAGCTAACCTCCAGCCGGTGGAGACAGCAAGCAGGGGAAAGGAGAGCACGGGACTGACACTTCAGCTTGGAAGGAAATCACACAGCCCTTCAGACACAAAGTCATAATAAGATACAGCATAGCCTTGTATTTCATCCATTTCAAGTACAGTATCAGGTCAATATGTCAGAGACAACACAGCCGCAGCAGCCTGAGATCGTATTAAATCCCACAAGTGACTTACCCACAGGCTATTTTTATCCTTCACTGCATGTTGTGCGTGTGTGTGTATTTGCACAATACAGAAAGGCTCAGCAACGGAATCTGGTAATATTTCAGAGGGAAAATTGATATAATCTAGTGGCTACATAGGTGACATGATTTCCTTTGATTGAAAGGGGAGACTAGCATTTGCCTAAACAAACCGACAAGCCCCCACTCAGCAGTTTTCCTCAAGTTTGTGTCATATCCTCATTTCATGTTTAACCAAATAAATTTGCCGTGAGCAAGAAAAGGCCCCATCCCTCTGCTAAGACAATAGTTAAAGCAAAGCTATAAACAGCAATTTATTTAGATTAGAGGAATGATCTATGTGGAGAGATTCAGATTGTTCTCAGGACATAATCCCCCATATCAGAACACGGGTTCGCTCCCCTCCGCCTTTCCCTGAAAAAAACTGTTTATTACAGAGGGGATCATCTTATTTCCTTCCCCTTCCCCCTCAGCAAAGTTGTACAGTAGCCTTCCGAGCTGAGCCCCGGATTCCCACCAAACCAATTAAACTAAAACAGCAAAATAACTCCACTTCCCACGGAAGACAAGACCAAGAACAAACCAGACAGACATTGTGGGGTACTCATAATAGCGCGGAGAGAGCGAGTGAGAGACCGCAGACAAGCTCTGGTGAGTGGGAAGAAGTGACGAGGAAACTGATAAGGCGGAATGAGGACAACACAAACCGTTGGCTGAACAATAGCGGCAGGCAGGCAGGCGAGTAGGAAATGCCTGTGCAATCCGGAGCTTGCATGTACCTACCAGTTCCTCCCAGGCTGGGCTACGGGTGCTATAGGAAGGGTGCCCATGCTGCTCCATCACTCCCCACAGCAGGACTCTCTCCTCCAGGCTGGGGAGAGCGGGGAAGACAGAGCACCGCAGGCTGCTGCTGCTTCTCCTGCTGCAGATTGTGGGAATTAACCAGCTTTGCTGCTCTCTCTCCCGTCCCTGCACCGCGCTCCCTTCCTCCTCCTTCACGCGTCTCTTTTCACTCAGCCTCCTCCTCCCCCGTCCTGTTTCTCTCCCCCTCTCCCACGGGCACGGCGCGCAGATCCCTCTCCCTAGGGACCGGGGGCTGCAGCTGCCTCGCAGCCCACATGACCCTCCTGTCATCCCATATATGGTGTTGAACCAATAGCGGCAGTTTTTGCCGTCACTGCCGCCTCAGGATCGGAGCCAGCGGGAGCTGCAGCGAGCGGCTTCCCCTGCTCCCCCTAGGGCTCGGGGGCACGAGCAGCTCGCTGAGGCACCGAGTCCCCCGCCCCCTTCGAGGATCCCCCGGGAAAGGTGATGGCAGCCCAGGGAGTTGGGTCAGCGACTCCCGATAACTGGTTACAATGAAAACCGCGCCTCAGCTCTGCTAAACTGGTGCCAGCTGTGACCTACATACATCGCCGGGTTCCCAGCCTGGAGCCTAACCCCCTGCTCCCCGTCAAGTCAAGAGGGGCTCAGCCACTGACTTCAGTAGCGCCAGGATCCGGGCTCCAGACCGTGCCCCGGCGCTTGGTTTGTATTCCCTCTCCTCTTTGGCGCCCAGCAGGTGTCAGTTATCTAGCCCAGCCCCCGTGGCATGGTCCGATTAATCTGCTGTCGGCCTCCCCGTGCGCCCGCTGGCTGCCACACGCGCAGCACGGCACCACATTATCATATGCACCAGGGAGTACACGCAATCGCACTGGACATAAACCGGTTTAAAAATCGTATATGGGCTGTATTCCATTTTTCAGTGTGGGACCGGTCCAACCGCCTGCTCACTCCCGCTTGTTTCCTTCTCCAGGGTGCAGCAAGGCTCGCCCACTCCGTGTAGACTAGAGCGCTCCGGAATCATGCTGGGCTTGTAATTGTTAATTCCCCGAAGAGTGTTGCTCCTTCTCCCTCCCCCAGAGCGCTGTCTTCTTGACCTGACGATGGAGCACGTTTCCGTAGCGGAGCCTGCACCGCAACAGGATCAGTCTGTACACACTCAGGCGGCCAAGCCTGATTTAACATGAGGAAGTCGGATTGGTTGCTGCCTGTCGAGAAAGGTAACTGTGGAGGAAAGAGCGGGAGCTTCCAAATGCTCACATCACTCAGCTCCTGTCTCCAGTACTTTACCGCAGGCTCTTTGCTAAATCGGGAACCTCTGGAATTCTAGCTTCATAGTGAAGAACTCCAGTTGATGGATGGAGCCAAGATCCCGAGGGCGGAAACTCTGTCCTTAGGTCTCAAACCTCCGTCTCCGATAGTCTAGGTGCACTGCCAACGGTCTATCTTTAGTGGCTCTCGACACCTGCTGACTATCCCCACAGGTCTCCTGCAGGACGAAGTGTGGGTGGGTTGATTTCAAAAGAGCCCCAGGGAGGGTGTGTGCGCACGTGTACACCACTGTGTGCTTTTCATTTCCTGGGGCCAACCTTCCTTGTGGCGACTGGTAGGATTTCTTTGCTCTCCATCAAGCCTTTTATTAACGGATGCTGTGTATACTTTAGACTTCTCAGTTTACTAGTTACCGGAACACCCTTGAACCACAGCCAATGTATTAAAACTGCTTCATGTGGATGTTGTTGTGCCTCTTTATGAGCCTCAACACCTGTACTCTTTTGCCTCTGCCAGTTGCTGGAGAATTGGCAAATAGTGTCTACAAGACAGATGGGAAGGCTTGGCACATTTGTAAGGCTGCATTTACAGAAAGATATTAAACACATGAAACTTGAAGAATTGTTCACAACAGCTAAAAACAATACTTCCACCATCTTCCACTTACCTATCTTTTCTGTATTCCTTTTCATTCTAGCGTGACAGGACATGCCCTTTTGAATCTGAAGCAATCAAATCTGACTATCACCTATTCGAAAAACTCCAACAATCAGAAGAGGACTTATTATTTCTAAACCATAGTTGCCGTCCAAAAGAAACAGGGAGGGAATATGTCTTTATGATGATATTTCAAAAGATAATCATTTTTACAAAAACTATCCTAATGTTTAAAACCTTTCCTTTGATACTAACATTTTGGGAAACTACTATCTGATCTCTGGTTTTACCATTTTATAAAATGTATTGAGAGTTTACAGAAACCCTACCCCAAGTAGAGCCTTCCTGTAACCAGAAAAGGGAGAAGACTGAGAGGACTAATCTACACATACATTTTTGGATTTTAGTTAAATTGATGCAGTTTCATAATGTAGACCAGCTCTATTTGCACAAAGACATTTATAGGAGTAGAGCTTGTTTTGGTAACTGGTATAACTGCATCCACTCTAGGAGGTTGCACCGATTTAATGAAATTGATTTTTCTATTGAATTGTTAAATCAGTGCAAAAACTGTATATAGACAAGCCCAGAGACCCCATGAAGACCATCTACCATGAACTTTGCTATTGCCAATCTATATTATGTGGAAGGTACTCAGTTACTATATGGATGGGTGGCAGTATAAAACCCTAAGTGGGTGATAGATCATGTCTTGCAGGTGTAGCATTCAATCTATTTTATCATCTCTTATTATGGTTTTAGTCTGTTTCATGGCATAGAGACAGATCTGCTCAAAGTAATGGATGGTCTTCTAGGAATGGATGAAGGGAGCTATTCTTCTTGATAGTAGTAGATCTATCAGCAATCTGTTGATAGACAGGTGGTGGTGGGACCAGGGCCAGTGCAACCATTTAGGTGACCTAGATGGTTGCCTAGGGCGATGGGATTTGGGGGACGCCATTTTCTTCGGCAGCAACCATCGTGGCCAGATCTTTGACCGTCCTGGTCACCGCCGGCATTCAGGCGGAGGGAGCTGGGGCAGGGGAGCACAGGGAGGGCCGCCTGCAGCAAGTGGGGGGAGTGCGGCATGCAGGGGAACTGCCCGCCCCAGCTCACCCCTGCCCCATCTCCTCCCCAAGCATGCTGTGGCTGCTTCACTTCTCTCGCCTCCCAGGCTTGCGGTGCCAATCAGCTTAGGCGGGAGAAGTGAAGCAGCCACAGCGTGCTCGGGGTGCTTGTGCTCATCCGTGGAGCAGGGGTGAGCTGGGGCGGGGGGGTGTGTGCGAAACATCTTTGCACCGGCCCTGAGTAGGACTGTACCCCTGGTGGGAGTAGACAAACTGCTTTTCAGTGGTTGCTCTTGTTATTGGAGAGAAGGTCTCAAAAGGTGATGATGGGTGATTGCTCATCATTGCCTAAGAATCTTGTGTGTTGAGGCCAATGAGCTTCTGTCTTGTCGCTCATGTAGATAAGGTGCTCCTAGGAGATGGGATCATATGAAGGGCATCTTTACTAAGATACTATCTTTACACTGATGTGACTCAGCAAACCTCTTTTACTGGTGATCTACAGTAGCATAGATTGTTAGGGTTAGAAGGAACCTCAGGAGATCATCTAGTCCAACCCCCTGTTCAAAGCAGGACCAATTCCCAAATGGCCCCCTCAATGACTGAACTCACAACACTGCATTTAGCAGGCCAATGCTCAAACCACTGAGCTATCCCTCCCCCTGTAGGTACTGACATGATCGTTGTTTGCACTCTTTGTCATCTGGTCTTCTTTGGCCTTGTCTATACTAGGCTTTTATGACAAAAGTATCACACCATTGCTACCAACTAGTAATAGCAACAGTAGGTGTGCTAGTGTAGAAAAACTGCCAGCTGCCACTGGCATTTTAAGCACCACGTTTGTAGACCTGTTTTGAGCAGAGCTGACTGATGTGGTGGTCCCTCTGGAGACTTGTGTGCCCTTCACTGTTGCTGCAACCAGTAGTAGAAAGAGTGGGATAATTTTGCCAAAAACTCTTTGTTGTTGTCACCCATGCTAGCACCATGTTTGACTTTGTTGCCCTCTAATGACAGATTGACAGAGCAACATAAAATTTCACTATTACTGAGGAAATTATTCTTTTAGCTAAAGTGGTAGAGACTCATACTTTTACTACTGAAGGTCCCAGATTCAAACCCTGCTGACTTCATTAATGACTAAGGTAGTGGAGTGAAGAATATACTTGTAAAATTTGCAGATGACACCATGCTAGTAGGAGCTGCAAGCACTTTGGAGGGCAGGCTTAGAATTCAAAATTACCTTGATAAATTGGGGAACTGTTCTGAAATCAACAAAATGAAATTCCACAAAGACATGCAAAATACAGCACTGTCACTGAGTGGATATGGGCCTAGTGTTTGGAGCAGGAGTCAGGCCCAGTGGTCAGAGCTGGAGTCAGAGGCCAGATACCAGAGCCAAGAGTCAGAGCCAAAGTCAAAGGTCAGGAATTGGAGCTGAGGGTCAGAACCAGATGACATAGAGTGATGCAAGGCAAGAACAGGGCTGGGCTGGGCTGGGCTGGGAACAGTAGGCACAAGAGCTATCAAAGCCGTGGGCAAATTCTTTGGGCAGCCACTAAATTGCTGCTGCTGGGCTTAAAAGCTGGTCTGCTGACCTTGCCACCCAATCAGGTGGTGTAGCCACTCAGGCAGTCTACTACAGGCCAGGTCATGTTGCCCGAGACTGGCTCTGCTGCAGACTCTGCTTCCTGACAGTACTGCTTCTTCAAGGGCATCTTATAGGGGCCTCAGGGCTTGATTTCTTGGGATACTTCTGATGGAACTTTTCCACTACGTCTGAGGCATGCTCTACTGGTTCCCAAGACTGCTTGTCTGGACTGTATCCTTCCCACTCCACCAGGTAATAGTCTTCCTCTAACTCATGGAGAATAAAGAATTAGGTGAACCAAGTATTCCTCCTGTCCACAGACTGTTATGGGAGGTGGTCAGGGGGTGGAGGAATTTGGGGATAGGTTCTCAGTGTAGGCTGTTAAAAGTGAGATGTGAAAGATGGAGTGGATCTTCAAGGAATTGGGCAGTTGTAACCTGAAGGCCACTCAGTTCATCCATTTTATAATCTTGAAGGGGCCCAGGTATTGGTAGTCTAGTTTGGTAGATGGTCAGCTTGATTTAAAGTTCTGGACAGAGAGCCACACCTTTTCCCCCTGTGGACAGATTGGGGGCAGCCTGATCATCTTGGTTTGCATGTTTATAGGCCTTTTTGGCAGACTGCAAGTATTTCTTGAGCTCTTAGTGCACCTGCTGTAGGTGGAAGGCTATGTCCATGGTAGCCAGTACCAGAGAACTCACAGGCAAGTCTGTGTGGAAGGTGAATGACCTCTTCAGCTGATCCCAGGATGACTGAGCTGACATGGCCCAGGTGAACCCGCGGCTGCATCCAGGCTTGGAGAACCTTTAATAAATTGCCTGTAGAAATTAGCAAAGTCCAGGATTTGTTGCACCCCACATTCATCCTTAGGTGCAGTCCAGTCAGAGATTGCTGCCACCTTCTGCGGGTCCATGGCAAGTCCCTCGGGCAAGATGGTATTTCCCAAGAATTCCACTCTGTCCTTATCAAACTCACATTTTCCAGCTTCATAGATTCAGATTCATAGACTTTAAAGTCAGAAGGGATCACTGTGATCATCTAGTCTGACCTCCTGCACATTGTAGGTCACGGAATCTCACCCACTCCTGAAATAGACCCCTAACCCCTGGCTGAGGTAATGAAGGCCTCAAATTATGGTTTAAAGACTTAAAGTTACAGAGCATTCACCATTTACACTAGTTTAAACCTGCCAGTGATGCCCCATGATGCAGAGAAATGTAAAAAAAACCCAGGGGCTCTGCCAAAATTCCTTCCTGACCCCAAATATGGCAATCAGTTAGACCCTGAGATACGTGGGCAAGATCTGCCAGGCAGATACCTGGGAAAGTATTCTCTGTAATAACTCAGAGCGCTCCCCATCTAGTGTGCTGTCTCCAGCAGTTGGGGATTTTTGCTACTGGCAGTTGCCAGTGGGCCACATGCCATTGTAGGCAGTCTCATCATACCATCCCCCCACAATACATTTATCAAGCTCAGTCTTGAAACCAATTAGGTTTTTTGCCCCGCTGCTCTCCTTAGAAGACTGTTCTAGACCCTCTCGCCTCTGATGGTTAGAAATCTTCACCTAATTTCAAGCCTAAACTTGTTAATGGCCAGTTTATATCCATTTGTTCTTGTGTCCACATTGGTGCTTAATTTAAATAACTCCCATGTAGAGATGGTTTTGATGGAGCCTCTTCAAGACAGTGTGCATTTGATAATTGTGGAGGTCTTGATTTTGGAGAAAATTAGGATGTTATCCAGATAAATGATGAAAAATTGGATCAGTATGTCCCTAGAGATGTGAAGATTATGAAATGCTGGGAGATTGCTGGGATGTTGCACAACCCAAACAGCATGGCTAAATACTCAAAATGGAAATGCCTGGTATGGAAAGCAATCTCCATTTGTCTGCTTCCTGGATCCTCACCAGGTGATAATCTTCACAGAAGTCCAATTTTGTGAAGACTGGCAGAGCGGAGTCTTCCAAACAGCTCATTAATAAGTGGTAATGGATACCAGTTTCAGATTGTGAGCTTGTTCAGAGCTGGGTAGTCCACACAATGAAGGAAGGAGCTATCTTTCTTTACCACAAAGCAGTTTGGGGCCCCCACTAGGGATGAGGAGGTGCAAATGAACCCCTTCTTCAGGTTTTCCTCAAGATAACTCTGGTGTTCCTGTAGTTTGGGTTTGGGGAGGGAGTAAATGGGAATCTCTGTCCCCGGCTGGAGGTTGATGGGGCAGTCAGCTGCAGTGAGGTGGTAGAGTGTTGGCTTTCTTTTTGTCAAACACATCAACATAGTGTTGAGATTTAACAGGAATAGGGAAGTCCTGAGGATTGCCAGGGTCACCTTTGAATCCTCTCTTTTTGCCTCTGAATTCTTTAGAGGACCAAGTAAGCCACAAAGGGTTGCTGGTCCTGGGTTGGCTCTTGGGAAACAGGACTGTCTGTGAGCCGGGGAGTCAAAGTGTACCGTGCCTGACCACCAGTGGATGTGCGGATCACAGGTGACAAGCCAAGGGATGTCAAGGACAACTGATGAACGTGACACACAATTTAGCTCTAACGAGAGGACTTCTCAGTGATCTCAAAGGGTAGTTACCTCTAAGGGAACTGTCTGGTATATGACTAGTCCTGGCAAAAGGAGTGACCCATCTATAGAATCCACTAAGTCAGGAGAGGGGCGCCAACCCAGCCTGGACCCCTCTAATTGGGGCTGAAGCTTGGTGTTTCCCAACCAGAGCACAACTGTACCTTGGTGGGGCATCTTGATGCAAAGAGTCCTGATTCTCTGCAGTATAGGCATAGGTCTGATGCCTGACATCAATTCTTCCCCTTGTCAGAGAGCTGGGCTGGACCTGATTGGCTTGCATGGGTTTGGTAACAGAGGAGGGATGAGTTTTCCAGGAGCAGAGACTCCCAAGCCAGTGTCTCCCCAGTAAACAGGCTAATAATCAATCCCACTGGTCAGTATGACCATGGGCACAGAAGAAATAGGAATTGACATTGATTTAGAAACCCTCAATATGTGTCATGATCACCAATGAACTTCTCAGGCAGAGGCAACTTGCACTTGTGGAATGTGGGGGTCAGGGTTGAAGGCAGCAAGGCTTGAGCTTGCAGAACTGCATTCTGCACCTGCAGTGGGACAACCCACTGCTCTATGGCAACTCTATGGCTCCCACTATCTCTGTCAGAGAGAGATTGGCCTTTGAAGGATCAATGTGTGCTATAGCATCTCTAGTCTCCTTATTGTTTGAGTTGGGGCTGCTCAAACTGTCAGTGACTGTTATAAGGGCATTCATGCCTTATTGAAGTAGAAGTCAGGCCTTTTGATCAGGACAGGAGTTGGTAGCCAGGAATCAGAGCTCAAGGTCAGAACTGGAGTCAGTGGCCAGATGCTAGAGCCAGGAGTCAGAGCCAAAGTCAGAGGTCAGGAATTGGAGCCAAGTGTCAGAACTGGGTTACCTGGAGTAAGGCAAGGCAGGAGCAAAGCTGGGTCCAAGGTAGAAGCAGGGCTTTAACAAAGCTGGAATAAGGCTGGGAGCAAGCAGGTGCAGGCGTTATTCCAGCCATGGATGAATGCTTTGAGCCATCCCTGAACTACTGCTGCTGCTGGGTTCAAGAACTGGTCTGCTGACCCTTCCAACCAATCAAGCAATGTAGCCAATCAGGCAGCTACAGGCCAACTGTGCTTGGTAGGTTGCCCAGAGACTGGCTATGCTGCAGGCCCTAATTCCTGACACACTTTTAGGAAGAAACAAAATCCCTTTTCCCAGGTAGTGAGGATCAGGTCACCGGATCAGTCTTTTCCAGGCTTGCTGGTCTAATGCTCACTCCATATCCTCTCCATCCTCCCATACGCAGTTTAGCCACCATCTTCTTGTCTATCCTCTTGTTCTCTGCTCATGAGAAAAAAATCAGTGGAACAAATACAAAATGAAGAATAACTGGCTAAGTGATAGTACTGCAGACAAGGATCTAGGGCAGTGTTTCCCAAACTTGGGACACTGCTTGTTTAGGGAAAGCCCCTGGCTGGCCGGGCTGGTTTGTTTACCTACTGCGTTTGCGGGTCTGACTGATTGCGGCTCCCACTGGCTGCGGTTCGTCGCTCCAGGACAATGGAAGCTGCTGGAAGCGGTAGCCAGCACATCCCTCTGCCCACACCACTTCCAACAGCTCCCATTGGCCTGGAGTGGCGAACTGGGACCAGAGGGAGCCACGATCGGCCGGACCTGCGGGTGCAGCAGGTAAACCAACCGGCCCAGCCCGCCAGGGGCTTTTCCTAAACAAGCAGCATCCCAAGTTTGGAAAGCACTGATCTAGGGGGGTCTATTGGATCACAAATGTAATATAAGTCAACAGTGTGATGCAGTTGCAAAAAAGGCTAATATCCTAGGTTGTATTAACAGGAGTGCCATATGTAAGACAAGGGAGGTAATTCTCCCACTCTGCCTGGCTATGGTGAGGACTCAGCTGGAGTACTGTGTTCAGCTTTGATCACCCTACTTTAGGAATGATGTGGACAAACTGGAGAGAATCGAGAGGGAAACAACAAAAATGATACAAGGTTTAGAAAACCTGACCTATGAAGAAAGGTTAAATAAACTGGGCATGTTTAGTCTTGAAAAAAGAAGACTGAAGGAGGACTTAATAGCAGTCTTCAGATATGCGAAGGCCTCTATAAAGAGTATGGTAATCAATTGTTCTCCATAGCTACTAAAGGTAGAACAAGATGTAATTGTCATAATCTGCAGTAAGGGACATTTGGGTATGTCTACACTGGAAGAGTTACAGCACTGGGAGTTACAGCGCCACTCAGAGAGCGCTGAAGGGAAACCGCTGTTGTGTGTTCACACCGTCAGGTGCCTGCGCAATAGCTTGTTCACACTTATGGCACTTGCAGCAGTATTCAGAGCAGCTATCCCACAGGGCACCTCTTCTTCTTCTCCCTCTAAGAGTTGTGGGAAGGCAGAGGGAGTCACGGGGCATCCTGAGTACTGTCCTGATGCCCCGTGATTCATTGCTTCACATCCCAGCAATCCTTGTGTTTCCGTCCACATTTGATGCCATTTTTCAATGGTTTGTGTACTGAGTGCTCTGCTCTGCCTCTTCAGCCTGAAAGAATGGATTCCGCACTGTTGACCAATATGCTGCTCACTCTCACTAACACATCACGAGTGGAGGTGGAGTTATTCCTTAAACCAAAAAGGCAAGAGCAGTTTGTCATTGATCTCATCATGCATAGTAGCTACGACAAGAGATTGCTTGTGGCATTCTTGCAGGTGCTGACCACAGTGGAACGCCACTTTTGGGCTCGGGAAACAAGCACTGAGTGGTGGGATCACATCTTCATGCACATCTGGGATGATGAGCAGTGGCTGCAGAACTTTCGGATGAGGAAAGTCACATTCATGGGATCATGTGATGAGCTCACCCCAGCCCTGCAGTGCAAGGACATGAGAATGACAGCTGCCTTTCCGTTGGAGATGCGGGTGGCAATTGCACGGTGGAAGCTGTCTACTTCAGACTGCTACTGATCAGTCGCTAACCAGTTTGAAGTGGGAAAGTCGACCATTGGACTTGTGTTGACAGAAGTGTGCAGGGCCAAAAGACCGTGACTCTGGGTGACGTGTGACATTGTGGATGGCTTTGCACAAATGGGCTTCCCTAACTGTGGAGGGGTGATAGATGACACTCATTTTCCAATTCTGGCACCAGACCACCTAGCCACCGAGTCCATTAATCAGAAGAGGTATTTCTCTATCATTCTCCAGGTGCTTGTGGATCACCATGGACATTTCATGAACATTAACGGAGGCTGGTCTGGAAAGGTGCATGATGCACACATCTTTCGGAACACTGGCCTGTTCAGGAAGCTTCAAGCAGGGACTTTCTTCCAGGAACAGAAGATCACCATAGGGCAAGTCAAAATGCCCATTGTGATCCTGGGAAACTCTGCCTACCCCTTAATGCCGTGGCTTATGAAGCCATACATGGAGCACCTTGATAGCAGCAAGAAGCGGTTCAACAACAGGCTGAGCAAGTGCAGAATGACTGTTGAGTGTTCTTTTGGCCATTTAAAGGCCTGCTGATGCTGCCTATATGGGAAGCTGGACCTGGCTGATGACAATATTCCTAAGCTTATAGCTGCGTGCTGTACATTCCATAATATTTGTGAAGAGAAGGGTGAAAGCTTCACTCAAGGCTGGACCACTGAGGCTCAATGCCTGGAGGCTGAATTTGAACAGCTAGAGACCAAGGCTATTAGAGTGGCGCAGCGTGGGGCCATAAGTATCAGGGATGCCTTGAGGCAGCAATTTGAAGCTGACAGCCACTAATATTTATTGCCATGCTCAGGAGTGCAGTGCTTATAATGCTAGGAGGTGATTGTGATTGGTGTAGATGATGCACTATGAAGGTTTAAGAAAATTACCTGTTGCTTTGCAGGGCTCTGTTTGCTTTCAAGTAATGGAGTAAATATTGCTTTCAAACAAAAACAATTCTTTTATTAGAAAACACAACTGGAGGTGAGAGACAAACAAAAAACGCATCAGCACTGAGGGGCATAGGGGAATGGAGGGTTCCGGGAGGAGGTGGGGTCCCAAGACAACTAAAGATTTGTGTATGTTCAGGTATATCCAGCCTTCTCCTTTGGAGTACAGTGCAGCAGGTTCTGTACTTCAGCAGGGCTAAACTGCAGAGGGATGGGTGTTGAGTGCAGTGGTTACTGGGAATCCACAGGGCTGGACTGTGTGTGGGGGAGGAGTGGAATGCAACAGGTGTAGATTGGAGCCAGGAGGTTGATAAGAGTGCATTGGCGGTGTCTGGGGGGCGCATGGGAAAGAGTTTTGCGACAGCAGCTACAAGGGAGGGAGAGTGGGCATGGAGCTGCTCGGTTTGCAGTGCTAGTAACTCCTGGAGTGTGTCCACTTGGCATTCCATAATCTTTAAGAGTGGCTTCGTGGCCTCGTTCTGGTGTGCTGCATTTTCCTCTTGGTCCCTCTTCTCACTGTCTCGCCACTCCTTCAATTCTTGTTTTCTGGCCGCAAAGCGCATCACGACATCAAGCAGAAAGTCCTCTTTAGTTCTTCATGGCCACTTTCTAGTTCTGCGCAGATGTTCAGCCAGCAATAACAAAGAGGGATGCTGGGCTCCCAAAGTCATATTTGTGAAGCCAAAATTAAACATTTTACAGAAGCAGTACTGTCTGCAACACATAGACCACTGATTCAGTGATTTAAAATGCAGCCACTATTCACATACCTATCAGTAACTGGCTGACCCCAGCAAGCACACATGAACCCCAAGACCCCCAAAATGGTGACTAACTGCAGGGACTGGGGAAATCAGTGTCGAGGACTGTATTGTACACTGGGCATGTGGCACTTGGGGAGAGCCAGCACTGTAGTGGGTGGGGGGACTTATAATCATTACTGTCCCCAGGCTGTGTTCATTAAGGAAGATATCTCGCTCTGAGGGTGATCAGGGAATCAAGGGAGGGTCTTCCCCAAGACTGTGGCTTCTGCCCTGGCCCTTATGCAGCTTGCCTGTGTGCAGCAATATTTCCCCCCCAGCCCCACCGTGATGGCAGAGTGGTGCAGGAATGGAGGAAGAAACAAAGCAGCTCTGACAAAGCACCTGTGGCAGTGGATTGCCCAGTATCTCCATGAGAGTTTTGTGGAGATCTCTGAGGCAGATTCCCGTCAAGTGAGGGAGTCAATCAACACCCTGTTCCGCTGCTCAGACTACGCATGTGGTAGTACACGCATCATACAGACACAAACCTGCTTTCTGCAATTCTCATGCCCCCAACAACTCGCTTCAGCGATTACCCAAATCAAAGCCACTGACTGGGGGCCTCTTCTCCTGTTTGCACTTCTCCAAGCTCCGTCAGCTGAGACTGTCTATCCTCCTCCAGGGTACAGAAGAGCTCCTGGCCGCATGATCTCTGACCTCCGAGTTGTCCTCCGCCTCTGGGTCCCTCTCCCACTCCACATCCTCGTCCAAGATTTCCTCCTCCTGGCTCAGTCCACTCTCAATTGGCATGTGAGCCACCGAAGTATCCACAGTGGCCTTCGGGTGGAGGTGGGGTCACCACCGAGTATCACATCCAGCTCTTCGTAGAACTGGCAGCTCGTGGGCACAGCACTGGAGTGGCAGTTTGCCTTCTGTGCCTTGTGGTAGGCATTCCACAGCTCCTTCACTTTGACCCTGCACTGCAGTGTGCCCCAGTCATAGCCTCTTGCTATCATGCACTGTAAAATCTGTCTGTAGGTACCATAATTCCTATGGCTGGAGCGCAGCTGGGGCTGGACAGCCTCCTCTCCCCAAGTGCTGATGAGGTCCAGCTGCTCTGCATTACTCCAAGCAGGGGATCACCTGGTGCATGGAGCAGGCATGGATACCTGGAAAGATGTGCTGAGACCACTGCATATGTCACCAAGCAAACAGGAAGGGGACTTTCAAAATTCCCAAGGAATTTAAGGAGTAGGGCTTATGGTTGGTCACCTGAGGGCAGGGCAGAAGAGTTCAAACCGATGACCAGAGAGGCAAGGGAAGCCATCATGGGACACGTCCTGGAAGCCAATAGCAGCGCTGTAATCAACCAGGGTATCTACACTGGCACTGCGGTGCTGGTGCAGAAAGCTGTATGCCTCTCGTTGCAGTGTTATTTTAACCGCGCTGCAACTGCACAGTTTCTGTGCACTAAGTGGCTCAGCAGTGTACACCTCAGGAGTTACAGTACAGAAAGCTGCTTTACTGCGCAGAAACTTGCCAGTGTAGACAAGGCCTCAGATTAGATATTAGCAATAACTTTCTAACCATAAGGGTAGTTAAGCACTGGAATAGGCTTCCAGGGGAAGGTGTGGTATCCCCATCACTGGAGGTTTTTAAGAACAGGTTAGACAAAATCCTGTCAGGGATAATACTAGGTATACAACACAGAGGGCTGGACTTGATGACTTCTAAGGTCCCTTCAAGTCCTACATTTCTATGATTTTGCCCCTAATGTGCAGATGGCAACCCCTGCACTATATATTCAAAGAACATAGGTCAAAGAACATATTTCATTTTTTATATTGGTTTATGTTTCTTCCTGTTACAAACATCTATGCCACTTTGAGTATATTATAGCATTGGTGGGTACTAATTTTCCTCAGGCTATGCCAACCTGCCAACATAGTAACATATGCCCATTTCAAACAAATTCTTTACATACAGATTTCTCTTCAAGGAGGTGTTACTGTTCATCCCTCATTTTGTGTATATGCCAGCTGGCTTTTCTTTTGTGTTTATAATTCTACATAACATTTTGAAATAGGGCTTAATCAATGTGTCAGTTAGGTCATTCCAACCAGACAGATTTGTAGTTGCAGTTTGCATTAGATCATTAAAATTACAGATATTAAAAACAGAGTAAACTAGTCATATTTGTCAATCTGGCAAACATTCTGACAAGACTGAAGTAAAAACCTGTGAACTAAGGAAAGCATTTTAAAGAACCTGCAAGCATTTTATGCTGTCCCATTATTCACTGCACATCTTTTCGCATCTTTCTCAAAACCCCCAAGTCATTACTTCTGAATCCTCACTTTGACAAATTATTTGTAGCAAACAGCTAGCGACAAATTCTGCATTTCTCCAGTTCGCAGACAGAATGGATTTTATAGATTTGTTTGCTATTCATTATAGTTCAACAAATGGTTCATGTGAACAAATATTAGCCTATAGATTTTGCTCACAAACTGCCTTCACTGTGTATATTTGCTATTTGTTACTACCCCTGAGTGACTATGATGGCCAGTCCCATGGTATTGCTTTCGGATGAATGAGTACCTATAAAAGAGAGGAAAGGCTTTCTCATTTCACTGGAAGTTTGAGTTCTGCAGTGAGAGAGTAGAAGCGCTTAATGAAATAAGGAGGAGGTAGGCCAGTGGTTTTAGGTTATTTTAGGACATTTTAAGCCTTTTTCTTAATGTAGCACTTGAGTGAGGCCAGGCCTGAGAAAAATCACTGCTGGAGACATACATAGGGAGAGTGAAGCCTTAGTTCACTATGGTATTTAAGCATGTACATTACTTTAAACACAGATGGTCCCACTGAAGTCAGTGGGATAATTTGTGTACTTGAACTTGGGATGCTATGTTCAAAATGGGTTTTAAATTTTATTTTGACAGTGGTGAGGTTTGTGGGGATTCTGAAGTATTGAGAGCAAAGTCACTGATATGGGCCAGTTGCCATGGAAGCGTTGTCTCTCCCGTGAAAACAGTGCTCATTCTTGAGGCTGACAATTCCATTGGAAAGAAGCTGTTGCAGGAAGTCATGATCACTGAGAAAGAAATCATCCTTCAGATAGCTCACAGCAGTCTGGTGAAGGGCTTTGAAGAATGAATCTTGAAGCATTGAATTTTGACAGTTGTCAGTAGAGATCAAATGCAGAAAGCTATAATTGAGTCCCTAGAACTATGGCTGTGTTTCACCACCAATATGATTGAGAAAATTCTTCAGTAAAGGCAAAATGCTATTTTATTTCAGAAACAGAAAATATATAAATGTACATAAACAAAACAAAGAATTAATCACCAATTATCATTCACAGCAGCTATGGGGCAGTGCACAGAACTGAAAGCACTAAGAAGTCCAGTGCTAGGGTACCTTATCTCTACTTTTGCAACATAATGCACACTGATGACACTTTATAAATAATGATTGAAAGTGGCCATTAAAACAAGATAGTGGCAGGCTGTCAAGTTGTTTTAAAGATGTGCTGGGTCAGTCACTGCTGAATAATGGAATTCCATTTATTTTTAATAAATTCTAGCGCTTCACTGAAATATATTTCTACAGTCATTGTTCCATTTGGTAAGGATGTTTTAATAGAAGTGGAATGCATGCCAAAGTGAAATAGTTGGATTTTCCATTCAGGGCAGCTGTGGATCTGTCAGGCAAGTGAGAGGTTAAGCAGAATTAGGACCAGAGGTGACCCCCCGGAGTAGACTCATATGGCCTACTCCCCAATTGCAAATCTCAATACCACCAAACCCCATTGTGGTACCATTGTGTCCTGGAAACAGCAGGAAACCTTCAGGAACATGGCATATGATAGGGATGGTTGTTACTGCATTCCTTGTTTGTCAATCAAGATATGCCTTCAGATTTGGCCATGTCATTCCCACAAGTAATTCCCTGTCCTTCAAGTCCTCTAATTTTGGCAGGGCTGGTTTGTGGCTCTAGACAAACCAGTGTTAGGGACCAGGATGTAGGCAGTCTAATGGTCAGAGTAGGCATCCAGGTCAGGGAACAGAGTCAAGTGTCAGCACCAGGGTCAATTGCTGATTACCAGAACCCAAGGGCAAGCCAGAATCAGAGCCAAGAATTGAAGCTGGGAGTAGGAGCTAGGGTCAGTGTAACAGAGCACTTCACTGCTTGTCCCAAAAATCAGACAGAGACCACTTAATATGCAAGCACCAGTGCCCTTTTATTCCTTGTGTCAGTTCCCACCACCATTTATATACAGTCCATTCCAGCCAGCTCCCTGAGAGACAGCTAGCTTCTCCAGCCAGCTGGGATCTGCCACCTCAAACTTCTCCCTTTCCTATCCCACCCTGGCTTCCTTCCTGCCAGCTTTATATAGCCTCCTGGCTAACAAGGCCTGCAGGTGTTTTTCTTTAGGCCCTTTGGCAAGCCACACCCAGCCAGTACCAATTAATACCCCTTAATGGGAGCTGGGCTAACAAGAGCCTGGCCAGAACCTTTTTGGCCGTCACCCTGTTACAGTCAGATACCAATTGCCAGAGCCCAGGGTCAAGCCAGAGTCAGAACTGGGGGTCAGAACTAGGACTGGCAACCAATGGACAGAAGCAAGACATAAGGGCAGGAACTGGAGGAGAGGAAAGGATCAGGCACAGAGCTGGAGCACTGTGGGAAATGGGAGCAAAGGCAGGAATCAGAAACTGGCTTTGATGCAGCATGTCAGGTCTAATACAGCAACAGAAGAATCACCTAGTTGCTCAGACAACTTGCTATGCCTCCTTCTGGCTTATATAGCATGGTTGAATCAATCAGTGGAGCTGGGTGATCCTCCAATCAGGGCTCCCATGGGTAGTGTCTTGGCTGAGGCTGTAGTCCTGTTAGCTTCTCAGGTTGTCAGTTTTCACTAGATACTGGGTCGTGGCCAAGATGCAACAGCTGTCTAAGAATTCAGCAGCCTGGGTTTGAGCCCTGGGATGTCACAATTTGCTCATTGTAAACCACAACAGTAGACTGTAAAAATGATTGATCTGCAAGAATGAAGAGCATCCTCAGTCAACTAGTTGTATAATTTTAGAAACCATAAGGGTAAACTGGTTGGTGGTTGGGTCACACTGATTATATCATTTTCATAGAGTTGAAAGGGGGCATTATACCATAGAAACCCTTCTAAATTATAACGGGAAAGAAAATTCCATCCAAGCACCAATATGTGTATTGGCACATCCTTTAACTATAATAATAAAGGAAGGGAAAACAAGTCATGGGTGATTGATTGGTAAGAGGAGCTGCTTTGGAGATACTGAGAAGTAACGCACTCAGAAATTAACAGGGCAAATTAAAATGTAGGTAGTGTGTGAAGCAGGAATTTAAAGCTGTTAGGCTAGATATTGTTCTCAGTATCAGCAGTGAAACTCGGGATTCACACCACTGACTTTCATGAATTTACTCCAGCCTCACACCAGTGCAAGTGAGATCAGGATCCAGCTCATTGTTTTACATTTTAAAATTGCAGAGTGAATTTTGAAAAGAGTCTTCAGGGCATGGAACAGGTAAGCCATTTCTGTATAAAGGAGTGTTACTTTCTGAGCTTCCAAATCTTACAAGGCTTTATCTAGCATGTTTCACAAAGTCTTAAACCTTTATAAAGAGCCATTGTCTGACCTGGGAAGCTCTTAGTGCCAACTGGCAAGGGGTACAGAGAGGGTGCATAGGGGTTACAGGCATAGGCACTGACTCCATGGGTGCTCCAGGGATGGAGCATCCACAGAAAAAAATTCTGGGTGCTTAGCACACACCGGCAGCCAGCTCCCCTTCCCCCCCACTAGTGCTTCCTGCCCACCGTGATCAGCTGGTCTGCAGCATGAAGGAGGAGCCTGGGAGGGGGGCAGGGGAACAATGGGGATGGGGTGTGCTTGGAGGAGGGAGTGGAACTGGTCATGAAGAGATGGGGTGGGGGTGGGGCAGGAAGGGATGGTCAGGGATTGGAGGAGGCAGGGTTGGGGTGGAAGTTGGGAGTATGGGTGGGGTTGGGGCCTGGAGTGGAGCGGGGGGTTGAGCACCTGTGGTTACAGGAATCTCCTGACTCTGCTCACCAAAAGAGTTTCATGCAAGGTTTTGAACAGAAGCCTGTGTCACTCTCATCATCAAGATAATTGTGAAATGCATTTACAGATACTATGTAAGAAGTTATATAAATATACTGAAAATATGTTCTTAATGTCTGTGTCTGGAGGGGTTGGTCACCAGCAAAGGTGAAAAACAAAAGTTCTGTGAGAAGAGATGTTTGTCCTTCCATCTGTTTACAAGTAAATTGGGTATTGTCTCATTTACAGTGGGTCTCCTGCCACCAATCTGAATGCAAATTGAGGGTTGTAAGAACTTCAGAAAGAAACTAAGGGCTTGTCTACACAATTAACAACTTTCTTGCTCAGGGTGTGAAAAAACTCCCCCAGCCTCCCAGCACAGCAAGTCGCAGAGCTGTGAAGCACCAGTGTAAACAGTGACCCAGCTCTGGGAGATATGCTCCTCGCTGAGGTGGTTTTTTTAGAGTGCTCAGAGAGCTCATTCCCAGTGCTGCACTGCGACCACACAAGGCACGTTAAAGTGCTGCCGCAGCAGCGCTTTAGGGCTGCCAGTGTAGACTAGCCCTAAGAGCATTTCTACATTACAAAATTTAGTTGACTTAAGTTAGGTCGACCTACAGCCACCACAGTAATTAAGTTGGCTCTTCGTGGCCACACTATGTTCCTTTCGGCAGTGTGTCCCCTCACCAGGAGTGCTTGCACTGATTAAAGTGGGGCATTGTGGTGCACTGACAATTGGAGCCCCGCTCCCCTAGGCTGTCAGCCCAGGGGCGGGTGGGGCTGCAGCCATCAGGTCCAGGGCAGGCAGGGCTCTGGCTGTCAGTGGCAGCAACAGGAGATATAAGCAATGCAGTGTTTACACGGACACTGTGTTGACCTAACTACATTAACCTAATTTCTATGCCTCTTGTGGAGGTGGAGTTATTAGGTCGATGTAGTGGATGAATAGCAAAAATCCTCAACTGCTGGAGCTGGGACACTAGATGAGGAGAGCTCTGAGTTACTACAGAGAATTCTTTCCCAGGTGTCTGTGTGGTGGGTCTTGCCCACATGCTCAGAGTCACCATGTTTGGGGTTGGGAAAGAATTATTCCCTGGGTCTGATTGACCAGAGATCCTGGGTTTTTTTTTCCCCTGCCTCTGCAGCCTGGGGCACTGCAGGTTTAAACTAGTGTAAATGGTGAATTCTCTGTAACTTGAAGTCTTAAGCCATGATTTGAGGATGTCAGTAATTTAGCCAATGGTTAGGAGTCTATTTCAGGAGTGGTTGAGGTTCTGTGGCCTGCAATGTGCAGAAGGTCAGACTAGATGATCACAGTGGCCCCTTCTGTTCTGACTTTAAAGTCTATGAGTTAAATCGGTAGAAGAAACATTGTAGGTTAGTCTATAAGGCGCCCCAGGACTCTTTGCTGCTATTGTAGTGTAGACCCTTACACAGTTAGCTCACCATAAGCTGCCTATGTAGACCTAACTCTGTAGTATAGACCAGGCCTACCAGAAAGAGAAAACAGCATGGGGAGAGAACCTTATCTTAAGGTGCACTTCAAAGGTATGCTATATTTGGGGGGCAGAGAAAACACCCAGGTGCTCTTCTCTGCAGAAGTCAACAGACAGCGAGTTTGCTTAATGAAAAAGAAGTCTCGACCAAGCTTGGTTGAAAACACTGGAAAGAATTTTGGATGAGGCAAGTTTCTTTAGACTGGAGGTTAACCTCTTAGTTAATTTAGTCTCAAGAAAGTGAGTTATGATTTTGTTTTTTATGTAACCATTTGTTTCCAATATTCTTACTCACTATCACTGAATCTCTATTCTTTGATAATAAACATATCCTTGTTCTCACTGTAAGCAGGGTTTAAATAAGCTCTCCCTGATAGGGAAGGTGGGAGGTCCAGGGCTCCCCATAGCAGCCCTTACTCCCTGGGCAGCTCCTACCACAGCCCTACTCTGCCTTCTGGCCTTGCCAGGGGGTTGGGCTTCAGGGGGAAGAGGAGGAACAAGGGGCCCAGTGTTGAGAAGAGGGACTAAGGCCCACATTAGTGCCCCCTCCCCCCCAGGAAGAGGCTGGTGCCACTAATATGGGGTGTGATTCATGGCACAGCTCCTGCTGCTGCCACTCTGCCCATGTTAAAAGGTGCATGTGAATGACCCTCCCACTTTTAAAAGTGGGGGCTGTCATATTGCATCCTATATTCTTCACAGTGATATTAATATGATATAATTACATCATAATTATGATGTACTTTATTTAAGATAAGGCATGCAAGATGTCATTGGAAAGGTTATGATTTTCTGAATAGGATTATCCTATTTGCATGCATGTATCATTTTTGTATCTGAAGTTAGGAATATTGACTATGTATGTATATTTCAAATGTGTTTATACCTGGGGAATGCACACTAGAGAAGATGCTTTCATTCTAGATAGCTGGCTGGAAAGGGCCCATTCTGGTTAATGAGCTATTAGAGAGAACAATACACCTTAGGAGAAACTTATCTCCCACCTGGGGAGCCTTCCTGAGCATGCTATAGACAGCCTCCAAGTAATGACTGCTGTGACAATGCAGGGACATGTGACCAAATCACCTGGTGCTGGACTCCATCTTGGGATGTCAGTATTTTATCACTGACTGGCGTGGGAACCAAACTCTGAAACAAAGTGTTCATGCCCTATGCAAAAGCTATATAAAGCAGAGGAGTGAGATCATTGTGGTTCTTCACTGACTCCCCCACCCAAGAAAACTCCTGGAAACACCCGAGGAACAAAGACTAACCTGGAGAAAAGGGCTGGACCAAGGCTAAAGGAATTTTTAGCCCATGAATGGAACACTGGGGATTCCAAGCTGTAAACAAGTGCAGCTTGCTTCTTAAGAATCTGCAGCCTGCTTGTGTCATCATTTAGGGTGAGAATTTGCTATTCATATCTGATCTATGTAGTATATTAAGCTTAGTTTGTGGTTGTTGTTTATTTGCTAAGTAATCTGCTTTGATCTGTTTGTTATCCCTTAAAATCTATCTTTTGTAGTTAATAAACTTGTTTTTGCTTTATCTAAAACCTGTGAGTGGGTGTCATAACTCAGGGCAGAAAGCTGTTGCATATTCCTCTCCACTTTGAGGGAAAGGACGAATTTCAAGAGCGTATGCTGTACAATTCCCTGTGCAGCGCAAGACAATATAATTTTGGGTTTACACTCCAGAAAGGGTACATGCCTAGGAACTGGGAGGTACCGTAGCTGGAGCCTTCCCATGCCACATATAACTGCAGCTGGGTTTGTCCCTACTTGTACGTGTGCTGGTGAAAATGCAGGGTGGAGCTTAGAGAGGGCTTGGCAGCTTGTCACAGCAGTACAGTGTAAAAGGGAGCCCAGTCTGATGGGTCAGGGATCTCAGTAGTACCCCAGTTCCAGGTGGCACCTCAGGGGGAACCAGTCACATGGGAGCCATGCCCCCCCAGCCCTCCCAGTTTCTGCATCCCTGACCACCACAATGCCAGTCTTTTGCTTCCTGAAATCTCCTGCCTCATTCACTACACACCAGGAGTGACGGAAGCTATCTAAATTGTGGGGGGGGGGCATAGGTGCCCATACCATAGCCCTGATCCCTGCACTGCCCTTTTCCCTGGAGGTCCTGGCCCTGCACCGCCTCTTCTCCCCAAGACCCCAGCCCCTGCTTGCTCCTTTCTGCCCCCTCCCCAAAAGTGATGGAGCCATGGACCCCTGTTCCAGCACCCCCCATACACCTTCCAACTTCTGTAGTCAACAGGTCTGACAGACAACAACTTCATTCACTACAGACACCTGATTTATTTCCTATTTGTTCATGCTGACTCATCCTAAGCTCAGCATGGCTCTCTCCCTTTTTGCACTTGCTCCAGTGGCTCTGGCAGGTTCCAGTTGTTCCTGGTACGTGGACTGGAGTCTTTAGAATGTTTCAGAAATTTTGGGTATGGCTACACTTACATTTTTACAGAGCTGGTAGTTACAGCTGTGGTCATACAGCTGTGTAGGGCCAGCGCTGCAGTGTGTCCACACTGACAGCGACCAGCGCTGCAGTGTGTCCACACTTGCAGCATTTGCAGCGCTGTTGTGAGTGGTGCATTGTGGGCAGCTATCCCACGAGCACCTTAGTCCCATTTTGTGCTGTTGGGTTGTGGGAAGGGCGATGGAAGTGTGCGGTCATTCTGCTTTCCTGTTCCAACGAACCCGTGGTGCATCGCCTTCCCCTTTTTCAGCCGTTTGGTGCCATGTGAGTCTGCCGGTGATTTCATGGTAAAGAAATGGGGAGCCGAGCTGCTGAGGACTTTGCTGATGAATGTTGGCCAGCACATTCACGTCTGCATTGAGCTCTCCTTATGTCCAAAGTGCGTAGGAGACTCAGATTGATGAAATTAGATTCGGCTGACACGCTTGGACACTAAATTGCTGTGGCAGTATACAGACTGCTCAGCACTGTTGAACGCCGCCTTGGGTCGGGAAACAAGCACTGCAGTGGTGGGTGATCACATCGTCATGCAAGGTCTGGATGACGATCAGTGCTGCATAACTTAGGATGAGAAAAGCCACTTTCATGGACTTGTGCTGAAGCTCGCCCCAACCCTGCAGCGCAAGGACACGAGATTGATAGCTGCCCTGTCAGTTGGCAGAAGCATGTGGCTATTGCAGTCTGGAAGCTGGCAACTTCCAGACAGCTAGATTGGCGAAAACCAGTTTGGAGTGGAAAGTCGGACCGTTGGATAGTGTGATGCAAGTTTGCAGGGCCATTAATCGATCTCTGTGAGAAGAACCGTGACTCTGGGGAATTGCAGGACATTCGGAATGGCTTTGCCACAAATGGGTTTCCCTAACTTGTGGAGGGGCAATATGATGGGGATCGCATATTCCGTATTTCTTGCAACCACCCCACCTGGCATCCGAGTACGTAATCGGAAGGGATATTCTCTATGGGTTCGTGCCAAGCGCTTGTGGATCACCGTAGGCATTTCAGACATTTACACCAGTGGATGGCCTGGAAAGGTGCATGGATGGCAACGCATCTTTCAGAACAGTGGCATGTTCAGAAGCCAGGCAGGACTTTTTTCCCAGACAGGAAGTCACAGTGGGGGACGTCGAAACTGCCCATTGTGATCCTTGGAGACCCCGCTTACTCCGTTAATGCCTTGGCTTCATGGAAACCGTATACAGGGAAAGGCTTGAAGAGCAGACGGTTCAACTACAGGCTGCCGGTGCAGATGACGGTGGAGTTGTGCCTTTTGGCAATTTAAAGGGGAGATGGAGAAAGTCTCTACAGGAAGCTAGACGTTGGGGGAAAATGCAGCACCCAGCGATTATAAACCGCGTGCTGTATCCTCCGTATTTGTAAGGGAAGGGGTGAAACCTCAGTGAGGAATGAAACTCCGAGTTCAACGCCTGGAGCATGAAGTGTGGTCACAGCCACAGAGGGCAGGGCTGACTAGAGATGGCCAGCACAGTGCTCAAGGATTAGGGATGCTTAAAGGAGCATTTGAGGCTGAAGTCAACAGTATATGTTGGCGTGCCTTCCACATGGAGTTAAGTCGCAGTGTTGAATGATTTGCAGTGCTTATTTTTCACTTGTGGTACCAATATGTTACATCTTCTCTGTAATATAATAAAAAAACTGTTTTAAAAGAGACGCAAGAAATCCTTTATTAAAAATACTACTTAATTAAACGGCAGGGGTAGGGTGATGGAGGCAGTTAAAAGTCAGAGGTTTGAATATTTCTTCATCTTGAGTGGTGTTTCAATGCCTGCTGCACTTCAGGATTAATATGCTGGCATGGTGATGGGGTGAGTGCAGAGGTAAGGGTTCGAGTTTCTCAGGTGGTGTTATGGTGAACGTTTATGGGTGTTGGGGGCAGCGCTGGTGGGGAAGAATATCAGGATTGCTGGAGAAGGGTGTTTTGAGGAAACAGTGGGGCACAATAGGTTGAGCTTTGGATGGGGGGAGGAAGGGCACGGTAGTGCTCTGCTGCATGGGCTAGCATGATCTGCATGATGGATCTGTGTGGCGTTCCAGGTATGCTTAGCAGCCCGATCTGTGCTTCCCTGGTAGCCAATTTCCTTTCTCTTGGCAGCCTTTCCTTTCTCTTGCAGCCTGCTTTCTTTTTTCCTTGCTTTCCTTTTCCCTCCAGTCTTGAACTTTTTATTACTGTGAATACAGATTTCATAATTGCTTCACCAGCTTCCTCCTATATTCTTCCCTTGGTTTTTTTTACATTAAGTTCCCATAGTATTTTCAGAAGCTCTTGCGCTGAATGCGAAGCAGTATCCAGTCACCTATAAAAAAACACAGAGAGATAAAACTTTTACTAAGAGCCGTATTGTTTTTAAGATATTCTAGCATCATTTAACACATTTCCGAGCATAGCACAGAGGGCCACGCAATGTATGCAGAGAGAAAATGGTGCAGTTTTCCCACAACGCGTCATCACCTGGGGCGGGGTGCTTGACTCTAGGGATCGAATGGGGTATCAGTTACTGTGATTGGGAAAGCAAAGAGACACGCGTACAGGAAATAGCACTGAACCCTACACCCACATCTGCCACCAGCAGGTTACTCCTCAGACGCATCTTGCACACGCGGCCACCTGGGAGGGGGGCTGCTTGACTCTGTGGATCCATGTAGCTTTCTGTGGAACTTGGGGAAAGCAAAGAGCAGCTACAGGAAAGTTAGCACTTAACAGTATCCTGCATTTTGTCCGACAGCAATTTTAAATCCCCCTCACCGACCTATCTCCGCTGCCTCCAGCGCTCACCTCGTGGAAAAAAAGCGGGAGAAGGAACAGGAGTCTTACTACAGCTATGCTGGATTCCAGGCTTACTATGTCCCACGCCAGCTTGCGTGTGAAGACGAATGGGTGCCGCCCCACCCCTACGGCAGCAATGGGCCCGGACGTGTTAGCTCTGAACTGGGACCAAGGACCACGGATAGTTGCTCTCAGCCTAGTAAACATTTTTTATAGCGTAAAAGAGCGCATTGCACCGCTCTGGGCTAAACTTTTGAAGAGATTACAGAGAGTATTACCAGGAGTGATAGAGACACAAATTCAATGGGGGCTATCTGCCAATCATCTAGGCCATGCTTGGCAGCAACAGCAGCCATAGCCCGCCGCTGGCGTTCCCAAAAACATGTCCCATCCTTATTAATAAAAGCTTGCTTACGGGAACAGGCTCCTCTGGGTTCCCGCCTACCAAGTCCCAGCGGCTGGCGACTGGTAGCTTCTTCCTGGCTGGAAAATAGCTCCTGGGACCGCGTATAGGATCCTGCTAGGGTGCGGAGTCCCAAACACCCTCAAGTAGCCTCAACTCTCGGTTCCTCTAGCACACCTCACTTTCCTCCTCTCCAGGCTCGCTGAACTGGTTCATCATGATCCTCGGAATTGGCAGTTTTGGTTACATCAAGGTATCGCACCAGCTCCGGTGTAAAAACGAGGTCGTGGGGCAACGCACTGAGCAGTGGTATTCCCTGATAGGTCGTGCTTTGGCTAGGCATCCGCAGCCCTTCACCTTAACCCTGCACAATAGCTACCGCGTCCCAGGTCATAGCCCCCCATGTTGCATCGCTTTGATATCTGGCTGTAGGTATCTAATTTCTGACGGCTGGCCAGAGCGCCAGCTGTGCCTGCACAGGCTTCCTCACCCAAAACACTGATGGAATCCTGGCAGTCTCGGCAGTGCTCAATGCATGGATGCTCGTTGGGATTCGCTACACCCATAGCAGACCAGGAGTACAGCCAGCGCTGCAGACAGGGAGTTGCAGTGCTGGCTGAGCTTTGTAAGTGTGGACACCGAGTAAGTTGCAGCGCTGTAACCCCCTCACCAGCGCTGCAACTTGCAAGTGTAGCCAAGGCCTTTGTCAGGCTGCCAAATGTTTCCTGAGGAACACAAGTGAGAGAAAGGAAGTAGTGATTGTTAACACTTTGCAACTCAGCCAAGGGCTTGTCCACATTGAAAATTATGCCACTATAAAGGTAGAGTATGAATTTAAACTGCTCTAGTTACACCAGTATGACTCCCTATGTTGACACTTATTCCAGAATTCCTTTTTCTGGTTTACCTTATTTGGAAGTGGTTTAAACTAAGATGAAAAAAAATCCAATTATTCTGGACTAAGAGTATTCTCATGAGGAGTTGCACAGGTATAACTATAGTGGTGTAATTAAATGCTATAACTGGAAAAAAATCTGTACAGATGAGCCCTGTATCTGAACGGAGTTTCACGGGACAAAGAAGAGATGCTTCTGTAACTTGAGAAGGCTCTCCCTGATGAGTATTAAAGGCATGCTGAAAACAATAAATGTGTTAATGCTTCTCACACAAAAGGTCACAATAATCCTTAATAATTAAGTGTTTGAGTACCTAAATCTAGGGGTCACTCCCAGCTCCCCCTAGAATACACAAATCATATGTCTCATGGTTGCTGTATGTTGAAATCCTTGATTCAGATTTCAGCAGTATCAACATACATGCCTATGGGATGTCCAGGCAGCAGCAGATTATTTCCCCAAGGGAAGTATATGACTTCACTTCCTTGTGTGCCTAAACTCCTTGATTAAACCCTTGTCCCACTGTCCATGCCTCCATTTGATTACTCAATAGTGAACTCCAGTGTGCTGACCATAGGGAGAGGCAATTCTTCCCCCACATCCCACTTCTGTGAATTTTTCCACTAGTTAAATTGGCTCTTTTCTGTGCCATGTTGCAGTGGGACTCAGATAATTCCAAATCCTTGTAAAATAGGAAAACCTCTGTTTCATGAATCCACAAAATCAAAAGTTTACAAATGTCAGAAGCACGACTGCTAAAATTAAGATACACAATCATTAATCATTGTGTCTTAAGACAATGAGAAAGTTTTCCATTTTCCCAGCAAGAGAATTACAAAGAATTTCTAACTCACCCGTGGGATTCCTCTTAGTGCTAAAACGAATGTGGTCTGTTTTGTATAGATTACAAAATGTTCAGAAATAAACATGTTAAGGACATGCAGTACTTCCCCTTTAAATATATATATTTTTCTTTAGGAAAGATGAAAACTGTCAGACTCACTTAAGAAACCAAGCTCCATCCCTTACAGCAGCCCTTAGGCATTCTGTAGCAGTTATAGAAATCATTCTGACTCACCTGTTTGGCCTTTGGAAGACTTCAGAAAATCTTACTAATATCTTCCAGGGTGGAGAGAAGGAGACAAGTCCTAGCAGGCTTTCCTAAATCCAATGCTATAGAAGGAGCATAGGTTCCTCAGAGCAGACAGGGGAAGTTTTGCCCATCTTGGCTTGAATCAGACAGGGTATTCATTTTACCTAATGTTACAAACTCTCCAAACATGGCTTTGCCTAAGCCCATCTCAAGTGCTCAGCAGCAAGGGTGGCTCCAGGCACCAGCGCACCAAGGGCGTGCCTGAGGCGGCGTGCAGGTCGCTGTGAGAGCGGCAGTCAGGCAGTGTTTGGCGGCAAGCCTTCAGGAAGTCTACCGGTCCTGCGGCCTCAGCGGCAATTCGGCGGTGGGTACGCCGAAAGCACAGGACCGGCAGATCATCTGCAGAAACGCCACCAAATCAGCGGACCGCCCACAGGGATGCCGCCGAAGGCCTCCTGACTGCCATGCTTGGGGCACAAAAAACATAAAGCCACCCCTACTCAGCAGCCATACTAATTAAAAAAAGGTCTTTTTCAGAAGCAAATTGTTTATCAAGGTGTGACGCTATGCTCCAAATTCTTTATGAAAATATGCTTATAATATGGATATAACATAATTAAGATGTATTTTATGCTAGATGGCTCTTGTAAGGTATCATTGGAAAGGTTATGATTTACTGAATGTGATTATCCAATTTGTATGCATATATCATTTGTGTATCTGAAGTTAGGAATATGGACTATGTAACTATTACAACTGGATGTGTATTGGAAAGACACCCACCAGATAAGAGGCCATCAGATTTGATGAGCCATCAGGAAGGGGAAACAAAACCAAGAAGATACTAATCTCTCTCCCTCCTGGGAGGCGTCCAGGGATGTAACTTGACAAGACCACTTGACCTAGTAGTGTCACCTGATACTAAACACTATCTGGGACTTCTTGTAACATTCCACTGAGAGGGGATGGGGGTTCAATTTTGGGAAACAAAAGGATTCCCACCTTATGTAAATTCTATTTAAGGGTGGGGAGGAAGGCAAACAAGACTCCTCCTCTCTGTCTGCCCAAGAAGAAAAACTGCAAGAGACACCTGAAGGGAAAGCAAGGCGGGAGTCCAGATTGAGACAGGGGTCCAACCTGAGAAGAAATATAACTGGAATTCTGAACCACAGAAACTTTACAACCTGCCTAAAACAACATTTAAGGTAAGAAATCACATTTTGTAACCTGTTTCTTAAGTATAGTGAGTTTAGCTTGCATAGTTTGTTTTACTTGCTCAGTGATCTTCTTTGTTCTATTATCTCTTATATTCACTTAAAATTCACCTTTTGTAGTTAAATTTATTTCTTGTTTATAATATAACCCTGGTTGTACAACTCACAATTGGGGTGAGGGGGAAGAGGCTGTGCATACCTTCCTCCACATTGAGGAGGGAGGCAGATTTCATAATATATCTTTGGGTCTTCACCCCAAGGGAGGTGGACACCTAAGTGCTGGGGGCAAGTCCCTTAAGCTGAGCCTTCACAGAACTGATCTCTGTGTCTGTTTCGTTCTGCAGTTTGGTGTTGCCCTGCCTGTGTGTGTGCTGGAGGAGGCTTAATAGAATAGCCAGCAAGACAGGTAAAAAGAGTATCCCAGGTTGGCACAATAGACAGGCTCAGTGGTATCCCAGTACATCAGGTGGCATCCTAAGCAGGGCAACCCATCACAGCTGGGACCCAACATTTCTGTTTACTTGAATCTGACTTAGAAGAATATGTCCCCCTTTCAGTGAAATTGTCTAAGGTAAGAAGATTATCCATGTGTGTCCATAGTCTGCACTTTTCTGATGAGACGCTTCTTCACTATGGGGCCTTAATAATCATGAACGACAGGGATGACATTGGCCACTTGCTTGATCATTTAGCCCTTAGCATGCTTACACAGCTCCCATTCAAATCAATATGATTATTATATGTGCAAGGATTAGAAGTTCAGGAATCTCTAACTGGAGGAGTGACTCCAACTTTTCTACATTAAAGGACCATACCAACTCAGAAAAGTGTTATTCAATAAACTAAGGATGGAGCTATAGTGAGTATGTATCTGACACTTCATTACACCCCATGCTCCCTTTCTCACAGCAGAATCTTCAGAGGCTTGGATACCTCATCAGCCAAGGCAACCTTAAAAATGCAGCTATCCCCTCTACACATGGCCAGCTCTTCTAGCTGGTGTAGAGGGGAGAAATGGGCCATGGATTCATCTCCTCCTGTGACAGGGTGTTGACCCCATACAAAGCAGAGCAGGTTGTTAGGATAATTAACCTGATAGCCCACACCTAGGGCCACCCAGGGACTGAAAGCCTAATTGATGGTGAAACCCATAGCTGATCCTGTATAAAGTCAGCAAGTTGAGACTAGAAAAGGGCTGTAGGGGAAATAGTCTGCAATCATTTCCTGGGACAAGGAAGGTATGTTTGGGGCTACTTCATCTTGCAAAAACCCAAAGAAAGTAGGAGTCTACACTGACTCCCTGGGAGGCAAGAGTTTGGGCTGGTAAACCCAGATGAGGGGGCCAGACAATAGAGAAGGAAAGTAGGAAGGAGTCCAGAGAAACAACAACAGGGTCTGGGAGCAAGCAGACCATAGCTGCTAGACATAAGACTTCTGGGCTGGAATCAGAAATAGTGGGTGGACCCAGTTTTCCCCTGCTAGTCAGTGGGGAAGTAGCATATGACATGGCCTTGGAGCAGAAAACTGTCTGGAACAACATGTGGACAGCTGACCCAGTTGGACTTTGATAGCCCAGAAAGGGAGGATTATATAGTGACCTGGCTTTAGGGCCGAGTTACAAAAAGGAAGCACTGCGAATTCTGTAGAGCGAGGAGGGATACAGTGTGAGCAAGCCATCAGAAGCAGGGAGTGTCAGACTTGAATGGAGCTAACCCCTAGACACAGTCACACAAAGGTGCCCAGTGGTGAGTGAATCCTGTGACAACCATTTTATGCCCTGAGACATGCAAGGATAGGTGGGTCCCAGCACTCACGGAAATACATGGTTTTCCATACTGCAATTAAACACCTACAGCTGACCCATGTTAGTTGACTCATGCGGCGATATTGTGAAATGGTGGTATAGACATTCAGGCTCAGGCAGGAACCTGGGCTCTGGGACCTCCCCTCTCCCATTTCCCGCCCCCCCCATGGGGACGTCTACATTGCCATTTTACAGCCCTGTAGCCCAAATCTGCTGACATGGGCCAGCCATGGCTGCTTAATTGCAATGTAAACATACCCACAGGGACTACCCAGCTGCTGTGCATAGCAGTGGAGGACGGCTTTGTTCTTGCATCCTTTTCACCCTTCCTGTGCATCAGCCCAAGAGTCAGGCACTAGCTGGCCCTTTCCATGTTTCTTTTTCTTCCATGTAGCCTGTCATTTTAGATTCACAAGAGCAAAGAAGTCTGTGTCTGAGTAGCTGAGAGGATGCCTGGTTGGTGCATGAAATTCTTGAACTGGATTTGTCTGTTACTTAGTGATTGGGAAGTGCCAGCAATGAGAAGTTATGGAGTGGTGAGTAACAGAAAAGAGATGACATTTCACAGCAGTAAATCAGGATTTATGAGGCTAGTTATAGTGAAGGGAAGATAGAAAGCTGCACTAATGAGAGAATGGAAAGGGTGAGTAACATCCATCATTCCGCCTGTTCATATTGTGTTAGGTGTTACTTTTTACATTCATTTACTTAACTTTTTCATACCGAAAGAACAGCAAGGAAAACCTCACTGTTTTTTCTTCAGTACAGCTCCTTTGTATAAGTGACTCAGCTGCAAGATTTATACATTTACATGCCAAATATATAAATGAATACAAAGTAAAAGAAAAAAAAAGTAAAAATGCAAGACATTAGTGCTCTTGCAATTACTGGGTTAAACGTAACACTGGTGTAACTCCATTTAGGTCAAGAGAGTTGAAATTAGCCATTTATACACTGATTAATATACTACAGTATTGTACTATGCTTTTTGGGGAGTTTTAAAAAGAAAGTTAACTAGATCAGGGACGATAATTAGATTTTTTTTTAACCTTTAAAAAAATCTAAACAAACATCTAAGTGAAATTTAAAACTCACTGAAAAAAAGAAGAGATGCAGCATGTTGGAGATAGAAGCAAGAAGCATAGACATTTGGAGAAAGCTGGGAGGATGGTTGAGAAAAATGCAACAAAAACTGAAATTGAATGAGCCTGTGTCACAATGTAAACAGGCCAAGTTACTATGAATGCTTTATTTTTGAAAGCCTGGAGGAGACTAAAGAGTTACACAGAACAGTATAGGCATGCTTGTCTGATGGGTAAATAATGGGAAAATCCGAGTTTCCTTATGAAGTAATCACCAAACCTATTACCTTTGCTGTTCCTTTAGGCTTTGCCTCATGTTCACTCTGACCACACCTGGAACTTTTGAACGAAAGACTAGAATAGATGCAATTCTTATTTTCTCTTCCCTTGAGAACATTTTACTGCTGGGGGCACAGTTAACCTGGGTCTGCAGAGCACCCTCTAATGTCCTGTGGGTGTAGAATGGCCCTAGGCCATCGAGAACTAAGATTTCTTTGCTGGACAAGTTTGACCATGACTGTCGAAAGTTCCATCAGGTTTTTTAAACCAGTGTCATCTCCTGTTCGTGTTGCACCTGCACAGGTATCTCTCAGACTGGTCCAGGGTGAGACTTATCAGTCTGCTAACTGGAGAGGCATTGGGCTGGGCCTCTCCACTTTTGGAGAAATCTAGTTCCTGGACTTTGTCTAAGCCATGGCAGTGATTTTTGATGACCTGAGTCATACGTGTATGGCAGAAGCTGCACGCGGAGCACTGAGGCAGGGATGCCTGCTGGTTACTAATTATGCCACAGAATTTCAGTGCTTGGTGGCAGACATTGAATGGAATGAGGCCATGAAGTGCTATCACTTCCAACTTGGTTTAAACAATGAGATCAAAGATGAGCTAGCATGGGTGGAACCCCTGACTGGGCTAGACACCTTAATCAATCCAAGTATCAAGATTGACAATTACCTTTTAGAACACAGTCAAGAAAGGAGAATGGTTTCCTGACCCATGCCTATGTTGATGGAACCTGCCAGACAACCTCCTTTGTCCAGCCAACAACCTGAACTGATGTAGTCTGGCAAGGCCCCACCTCTTCAATGCAGAGAAGAACCAATATTGGGTGTTTGGTCTATATCTGTATTGCAGGGAACCTGGACATTTTGCCTTGAGCTCTCCTGCCAAGGTTTGATCCACATCTTGGTCAGGAAACACCAGTCCCTTGCCCTGATGGGGGAGTCTGAGCTGAGATGGCATTTCTTTCCTTGCTCTCATCTGTAGCACCCTCACTTTACCACTGGTAGTCTGGCAGCATCTAACATTCAGATTCTGCTTGGCTCTGGTACTCTTACATGTCAGAGTCAACTGGAGGCACTAGTGAACTCTGGCACTTCCAGTAATTTTATGGACTTAGAATTCACTTGAGTGAATAAGATTGCAACACATTGCAGGGCTTTCTCTGATTTGAAAGAGTCCACTAATGGATCCCTTTCCTCATCAGGCCCAATCATGCAAGAGACTGTGCCCTTGGAGTTCAGTTCAGTTAGGTCTGCACCCTGCATTTCCCAGTTATTCTTGGCATCACCTGGCCCACCACTCATGATCCACGCATCCTATGAGGTGCATTTTAGTTCTCCATACTATCAGTCTTGTCTCCCTGAACACAGTTCCAGGTTGGAGGTTCTCTGTAGTTCAACCTTGCATAAGCCCTGTGTGCCTAGGGATTCAGGGGTGGAGGAGGCCAGTGCAAGAGCACTCTTATTAGCTACCACAGCCCTCCTAGCAGTCTTGGTGATCTCAGTGAAGTATCAATACTGTGCAGATTTTCTCAGTAAGAAGGCTGAGATCTTGCCACTTCATTGTCACTATGACTGTCCCATTGACCTCCAGTCTGCTGCTAAGTTTCCCTTGAGGAGTATCTACTTCCATCCTCTCAGTGTCCTGAACAGAGCTTGGGTGGGCAGAGCAGTGACAGTTAGACCAGGAGTCAGAACCAAGGTGCAGGAGTCCAAGAGCAAGCTGATAGGCAAGTCCATCACTACAGCTGGTGAAGGTGTCCACTTTTTTGCACAGACACTTCCTGGAACTCCTCTTGAGCTTAAACAGGGTCCCTGGATCTGTCAGGGGCCACAAGGGAAGCTGTCAGTTCAGCCTTCGGAGGTGGTACTTCCTGTGGCATTTACCTCCACAGGATCTAGTGGTAATGCATGCAACCCTACGATGGCTGCCGGGTAGTAACAGTGGAGGTGTTGGCCACCCCAGAGGCCTGGGTTCCAGGCCTGTCCCCACAGAATCTCGGACTTAGAACCTGAGTTACAGATACTCCAAGACTATCTCTGAGAGACCCTGAAAAAGGGGTTCATTTGTCCCTCCACAACCTCAGTGGGGGCCCTGATTTTCTTTGTGGCTAAGACAGACAGCTCCCTGTATCATTGTGTGGATTACAAGGTAAGTATCTGTAATAGGTACTCCCATCAATGAGCTCTTCTAGAGACTTTGCTCCACCAAAGTCTTCACTAAGCTCAAGCTCCATGGGGCCTATAACTTGGTCTGGATTTAGGAAGGGAATGAGTGGAGTGCATTCTTCACTCAAAAATGAGGACTTCAAGCACGTGGTGATTCCCTTTGGGATGTGCAACACTCCTGTGACCTTCTAACACTATTAATGATATCTTTGGGGACATGCAGGATCAGTTAGTTATCATATCTTGACAATATCTTCATTTTTTTTCTAGAACCACACCCTTCATGACCAACACGTGAACCACATCTTGCAGAGGCTCCACTAGAACCACCTCTATGCAATATTCAAGAAATATAAATTTGGATCAGAACACAATCCAGTTCTTTGGATATATTGTTTTCCCTCCAAGAGCCTAATTATGGGTCTGTGCAAGGTAACTGCCATCTATGACTGGGCAGCTCTAAAAGATGCAGGAGGGCTACAGTGATTTCTGGAGTTTCTCAACTTTTACTAGCCCTTCAGAGGGTTTTCCTATCTGGTAGTCCTGATGATGGCAATTCTTTGGAAGGGAGTCCAATTCATCCGATCCTTGAAGGCCCAGTACACCTGTGACCAACTATAAACGGCTTTTACCATGATGTCCATCCTCATCCATCAGTCTCACCAGGTCATTTACTTCACCATTGGAGCAGTATTATCTCAGCAAATGACCAACTTCAACTGTGTATTTCTTTTATTCCCATAAATTGACCCTGGCAGAGAGAAACTATGATATGGCAGGACTATATTATCTAGACCATTCCTTACAGGTGTTTGTCTAACCTGCTCTTAAAAATCTCCAATGCTGGAGATCCCACAACCTCCCAAGGCAATTTATTCCAGTCCATGTCCACACTAAGCTCCTTGTGTTGGTGGAGCGCATCCACTCTAGCAGCTCTTGCATTGACAGAGAGAACAGTGTGCAACTTTCTGCAGGGTGTTTTAGGAGGGGTTTGCAATACCTCATGGGTAGGGTGACCAGACAGCAAGTGTGAAAAATCGGGACGGGGGCGGGGTAATAGGAGCCTATATAAGAAAAAGCCCCCAAAATTGGGACTGTCCGTATAAAATCGGGACATCTGGTCACCCTACTCATGGGAGTAGGTTCAGCATCTCATGATGCAGGTTTCTCAATCCATCATTCCATGGACATCCTACTAGGTTTCCAACTGCTTTTCAACTGGTAACCTGCGAGCAAGCTATCTCTGTCAGAAAGCATGGATCCTGAATTGCTCTTCAGTATTGTGCTGTGTGTTATGAACACAAGGGCATTTGAGGAGCTCAACAGAGGGGCTATTCTGATGAGGGAGGCCTTGAAGGAGCAATTTAAGCTGAAGCCTCAGGTGGATTGCTGTAGTCTGCTGAGCCTGGCGTTGTTTGTTTGCACCATGCTATGAACATTGCAATGATTGTTGTGTGAGCCAGACTATAACAATGCACATGCGCCTATTTCTATTGTCTTGAATGTTAGCAGCAGCCACTATGTGATGGAGAATAATAAAGATAAATTCAGTTTCCATAAACAGATTTTTATTCCACACCCATGCAGACATACCTATGTAATGCTGAGGTAAATTTCATACATGCAGGGGAAAGTATCTTTAAAGGGGAGGTAACAGGGAATTCACAAGCTCATACATCAACAAGGTTCTCACAGCTGGGTGTGTATGTGCCTGTCATTGTGTTTAATCTCCCACAGAGTGGAATGTCTTGAGTACTGCTGCGGTATCTGCTACTACTGCTGCGGTGTCTGTTTTTACATCTCCAGGGAAATTTTTAATTTTATTTCTATTATTAATTGTATTTCCTTAAAACCATGCTCTTTTTTCCCAGAGCCTGAGGCTAGGTATCCTGACCCACTACCTGATGGGTCCCCCCATATACCATCATCCTGATCCCAGCCCCCTTCCTGTAGAAGTGGCATATCTGCGGCCCCACACCAGAGTGACAGTTTACCTCCCACTATGCCTGCCACAGCTCTCTGACTTTTGCATGGCATTGCTGCATGTCCCTTTCACAGCCTTTCTCCTCCATGCCCCGAGCAAGTTCCTGCAGCTGTAGCACAGTTGTGACTACACAGTCTCGTCTCCCCACAGACACAGGAGATCCACCATCTCCTGTGTAGTCCAGGCAGTATGTTTGCTGCGTGGAGCTGGTATGACCACCTGGGCAGTTGCTATGAGAACTCTCCATGCCAAACAAACAGGAAGAGCAATTTCAAAACTTCCTGGGGCTTTAAAAGGGGAGGGGCGCATGCCTGTGTATGTGGCTGCAGGGCAGCAGAATTCAAACTGCTGACCAGAGCAGTCAGGATGGGTATTGTGGGATATGTTCTGGAGGGCACATAGGGCGACATACGCAATACATTGTTTAGACTGAGACTGTGTCACTCTAACTATGTCATCCTAAGCTCTATGCTTCTTGTCAAGGCGTAACAGGAGAATTAAATTGGTGGGAGGGGTATTGTATACCTCCACAGTTAGCTTGACATAAGCTGCTTTATGTTAACTGAACTTTGTAGTGTAGACACGGCTTAAGTTTCCCAGACCTGAAAAAGAGCTCTGTGTATGTCATTCCTTCTAAAAGTAATTAAATCCTGTGTTACCACGTATCAATACAGTGTGCTACAAACTATTTTGTGTTATCTAGTGCTTTGTCTGAGCAAGCCTTCCTTTTTGAAAAGAACTCCTACGATGTTAATTGACCTGCTCCCTGAAGAGAGTCTGAGCAAAGTTTCTGTATGGAGCAAGTTTTAACATTAAGTACTCTCTCGCTCCTGATCTATTTTTTGATTCAAACGTTTGTACTACTGTGTTTATAAAAAATGACCTCTCAGTTATAAAGCAAACATAAAATTCTAATCATCTAGTAAATCAGACTGTCCCACCTTGGCAATGATGAAAAATAGACAGAATCTGAGGACTGCGCCATTGCGCTTTCAAATTATCTGACTTTTTTATACCTATTCACATAGCCTTACGAAAACCAAATGCTGCTTTCAGTTTTTGGTTTGATAAAAATAGTTTCATTGCTAAAGTTTCCATGATGTTCACAAAGCTGCACTCCTAATTTGCTGACCTTTTGAACTGTGTTCAATTTGCTTGGCATATCAAATAGTTCAGTGCATCCCTAATAATTACTTAAAAAGAAAAGACTTTAAAAGCTGAAAACCCTTTTGAAGAGAACATTTTTCAAGAGATAAGATGCTTTACCCAATTGGACGAATAAAATAAAAACCTAAATACATTTATTCTGCATGACTGCAGCATTTTGTCTTCGTTCACATCTTTTCTGCTAGATTTGACACACCTATAATAAGACACTGGGCCTGGTTTTTCTGCAACCTATCATGCATCAATGTGATACAAAAATATTTTTTGAATGTTAAGATTTAATTTAGGTGATACAATCTATATTTTCATTTTGCATTGCTACTTTTCATTTCATCAAGATTTTTAAAAGCAGCATTGCTACTGGTGAAATACACAAATGTAGAACAATCTGCCTCCATGATGTTTTTAATTTCACTTCAAAGACAGACTTTAATTTTAAAGTCAATAATCACATACATATAACTGTCCCAAATATTAGGTCTGGCCTGTGACCCTAAGTGTCCCTCAGTGCCTACTGGCCAAGGGTTCACTATCATATTGCAGCAACTCCTATCAGGCCTGACTAGGCCAGCTGACCGGAGGGGGGAGGGCAATTGCCCGGGGGTCCCCAGCCACTGCTGCCAGCAGCGCAGCGGGGCTAAGGCAGGCTTCCTGCCCACCCTCACTCCATGCCACTCCTGGAAGTGGCTGGCACATCCCTGTGGCTCCTGGGAAGGGGGTCTTCGCGTGCTGCCCCTGCCCCGAGTGCTGACTCCACAGCTCCCATTGGCTGGGAACTGCAGCCAATGGGAGCTGCAGGGGCAGTGCTTGTGGGTAGCAATACATGGAGATCCTCTGGGCCCCCCCAGGAGCTGCTGCCAAAGGGGTGTGTCGGTCGCTTTTGGGAGCCTCTCAAGATAAGCACTGACCACCTGACAACCACCTGAGTCCCCCCTGCACCCCAACCCTCTGCCCCAGCCTAGTGAAAGTGAGTGTAGGGGGGGAAGCGAGCGACGTAAGGAGCAGGGGTAGGGCCTCAGAGAAGGGGCAGGACAGGGGCATGGTCTCAGGAAAGGGCAGGGCAAGGGTCTTTGGGTTTGCCCAGTTAGACAGTTGGCACCCCTACCGAGCGGGCATGTGGAAGCCCTGAAGAAGAGAGCAGGCCAGCACTGCCCATATATCAGGTGGGCCGCATGCATGCAGGCGCAGCTTGTGCATGCGTGGGGTCTATTGACTGTTCTGCCCTGGGGTCTGGAATTGCTGTCAGCAGACCTGGGTCTGACAGACTCCCTATACATAATACATTGCTGTCATGTCACATAAGTTATCACATAAAAACTTCACGCTAATATAATTAGTGCATTACTGTCATTAAGAAATGTATGTATTAACATTATATCAAGAATTATGGTGTAGACAAGTCCTTAGTAATTTCTGTGAGTGTCCAGTGACAGGGACTGGATGCTGCAGGGCAAAGCTTTTCAAGGGTGTTCAGAAATGAATATGCACCAAGTGTTACCTACAAGACCAAGTAAGGGCTGGCAGAGTACTGAGGCATTTGTTGGGCTAGCTAACAGATACACAATTTAGCAGCTGAGGCAGGGGGTAACAAGTTGACGTACAGTTCTGGACACCCCGAGAATTAGTTATCACACTTCAATAAAACTTAATATACATATAATAACTGTGGTTTAAAAATTCTACTTTACAGTACAGTCATTCTTTTGTTACCCAAAAGAAAAAATGTGCTTGAAAAATGAAGCAGCACAGAGAACTGGCAGATAAATGTTTAATATGGAGCTGGATTCTGAAGTAGAAGTCAGGTTATTAGAGGGTAAATGTATCACAGTGATGATTGGTTCATAATCTACTTAGTACAGTGATTTGCAGCCAAATAGTTTACATGACTCTCTGACCTCAAATGAGCTATGCAGTAACATTGGCTTTGGTTACTTTAGGCAACTGACCAACAACTTCACTCCATCTGTAACTATGATGCTGGAAGGAGGTTCAGAAAGGTAAAATGAGACATAGGAAAAAAAGAAGTTGCTTAAAGTTGGATTCATAAGCAGAGAAATATTTTTAGTATTAAGAGATCATTAAGTGGTATTTATTAATGAATGTACCGAGGAACAGAGTGTCAGTTCTAGAATGCTTATTTTGTGAGTTCTGAGGCTTATCTGCCACATCAGTATAAAACTAAGTGGGGTTTACAGAAGTGACAGGAATAGATTAGATGGGATTAAGGAATTTCATAGCCTTTTCCAACTGAATCTTAAAGAAGATGCCAGGTACCTGTTAAACTTTTGGGATAAAGTACTACGGAAATATTTCAAAAATCACTCCCTACGCCCCCCAGCCATGGGTGAAACCTTGAAATTAAAGGCACCTGTATAGTTTAGCGGAGCCCTAGTCCTGCAAACAATTGTGTATATGATTAACTTTAATACCATGGTGTCAAGTATCAGAGGGGTAGCCGTGTTAGTCTGAATCTGTAAAAGCAGCAGAGAATCCTGTGGCACCTTATAGACTACAGACGTTTGGCAGCATGAGCTTTCGTGGGGAATTTAGCCCCACTTCCATCAGAATGTAAGTTGGAAATTATCCAGGGGCAGGTATATCCTATTGCTAGCAAACAAGGCTAAGCAGATAGCCGAGGTTAGCTTCAATCGAGGACGATGGTATAGGACCTCTTCTTAGCAGTTGAGGTGTGAAAACCAAAGGGAGGAGAAACTGGTTCTGTAAGTTGGCAAGCCATGCACAGTCTTTGTTCAACAACCTGACTGATGGTGTCAAATTTGCAGACTGAATTGAAGGCTCAGTCAATTTCTGCTTGGAAGTCTGGTCCTGAAGTTTTTGTGCTGAGGATGGCCACCTTAAGGGCTGCTATAGTGTGGCCAGGGAGTGAAGTGCTTCGTCCTACAGTGTTTTGTAATTGCCATCCTAAGATCTGAATTTGTGCCATTTATCTTTTCGTAGAGACTGTCAGGTTGGCCATGACATAGCGAAAGGAGCATTGCTGTATATGATGGCGTAATTACATTGAGTGAGGACGTGCGGTGAATGACCGGTGATGGGTGCTGACTGGTTAGGTTCCTGTGATGTTGCGCCTAGTGTAGATGTAGTGGGCAGTAGATTGGCATTGGGGTTTGTTGCATGGATTGTTTCCTAGCTCAGAGCTATTAAGCTGGTGGGTGTGCAGTTGCTGGTGAGATACATTTCAGTTGGCAGGTATGTCTACCTACCTGTCCACATGGGCCACAACCTGGTACCCCTAACCCCACAGCAATATCTTTCAATTCTATCCACTACACATTCAGCAGAAGAAAGTCTGTCCTAGCTCCAGGGAGGGAACCGGGGGCTCTTTCCCATCCCTTATCTTTCGTTTGTCTTCTCCTGTCATTCCGTTTTCTTTTCTTGCCCTGCCACCCTCACCAAGCATATACAGGTTCGGACGGCGATTGGAAGCCTACTTTCGCCGTCTTGCCTCAAAGTAATACTTCCATGCGGCACACTGAACAGTGCATGATACACAGGTACCTCCCACAACAGCACAAGAAGAAGACTCACTATGGATTCTCCTGAGGGTCGAAATGACGTTCTGGACCTTATACACTTTGTAATGCTTCCGCCGGAAGTGACAGGCGAGATCGTGAATAACAAGCATTCGCTGTGGCATCATAACCTGAAGTCGTTTGCAGAATGCAAATGCCATCCACAGGCCTCAGAAACCACCCTTGAGCATTATCATTCAAAGAGGGCTGAATAAAGGAGAGGTGCTTCTGTCTATCATGAACAGTCTGACTACCACAAGGTGGAGCGCTCGCCAGACAACTCTCCAATACAAATTCTACAGGCACTCCCTAGGATCCCACTGAGGAATACACTACAGAACGTACACCATCTATTCAGACACTTCCCTACCAACCACCGGAACAAATCAAACATACCCTTAGAGCCCCACCAGTTGGTTATTCTATTCTTACTACCAGATCCACAAACCCGGAAACCCTGGACGCCCCATCATCTCCGGGCATCTGCACTCTCATGAAGGACTGTTTTTGAATTGTGGACTCTCTACAGACCCTATGCCACAGCACTCCACACTATCTCCGTGACACCATTGATTTCCCGAAGGAAACTACAATACATTGGTAGCCTCCAGAAAACACCATCTAGCCACCAGGGATGTAGGGCTCTCTACACAAACATCCCACTCAGAGATGGAATACCAAGGCTGTTCAGGAACAGTTCCTGATGATGTCACAGTCACACCTGGCTGCTGATCTCTGTGCCTTTATACTCACACACAACTATTTCAAATTTGATGCAATATATATCTCTCAGATCAGTGGCACTGCTATGGGCACCGCATTGGCCCGCAATATGCAATATATTTATGGGCTGACCTAAGGACAACGCTCCTCAGCTCTCGTCCACTCACGCCCCTTCTCAACCACGCTACATTGGATGACATCTTCCATCATCTGACCCATTGGAAGGGAGACTCTGGAAAAATTCCACACGATTTCATCAGCTTCCACCCCACCATCAACCCTCAGCCGGACCAATCTACCGGAGCCACTTTCTAGACCCACCGTGCAATAAAAGATGTCAGATTAAACACAACCCTATATCGAAAACCTGACGGACCACTATGCCTACCTTCATTGCCTCCAAGCTTCCATCTCCGGGACACATCAACAACGATCATTGTCTACAAGCCTAGCAGCTGAGAGTAAACCACATCTGCCTTCTATACCTTCAGAAGCGAGACCAACACTACTGAAATCCTCCACCAACGCCATTCTCAAAAACGTTACAAAATACCCGGCACGCGTGAAAATAAAGACAACAGAACATCAACAGGAGCGCATCGACGCTGTACCCAGAAGACCCTACTGCAAGACACCGTACCCAACGAAAAGAAATACTCAACAGGACTCCATTGGCTCATCACATTATCAGCCCCTCAGCTAAATACCCCTCCAAATGTCAATCATCAGAGGATCGTACAACCATCCTAAGACAATGCATTCCCACACTTTCACAGGCCTTGACGGTGCAGGAACCCGTATTCACTGACTGACCAGCACGGAATAATCAACACAAGCTGCACAATGAACGTAATCCTAACAGAGCACAACCGATCACCATTTTAGCTTGCTCAAGGCTCAGAACCAATCCATGCAACTAAAGCCCCAATGCGCAACTGCTGCCCTACGATATCTACAACCGGCTGAGCACGCATCAGCAGGAACCTAACCTAATCAGCCATACCATCACTCGAGTCATTCACCTGCACGATCCACAAATGTAATATACGCCCATCATCATGCACAGCCAATCTGCTCCTCCGCTACTGTACACTCGCGCCAAACTGCGACAGTCCTGCTAAGAAAGGATTAATATAGGACACAAGACAGATCTATTAGGAGATGGCTAATATACCAATAACCGATGTAGCATGAGAGCACTTCAACCCTCCCTGCACTCCAACTATAGCAGACCTTGAAGGACTGGACCCATGCTGCAGCAAAAAAACTTCAGGTGGACCAGGACTTTACAAGCTAGAGAATCTACTGAAGCTTCAATTCATCTGCAAATTTGACACCATCAGCTAGCATTGAGACATAAAGACTGTGCATGCGTTGCCAGCTACTAGAACCAGTTTCTCCCTCCCTTGGTTTTCACACCTCAACTGCTAGAAGAGGGCCTCATCCTCCCTGATTGAACTAACCTCGTTATCTCTAGCTTGCTTGCTAGCATATATATACCTGCCCCTGGAAATTTCCATTACATTCATCTGACGAAGTGGGTATTCACCCACGAAAGCTCATGCTCCAAAACGTCTGTTAGTCTATAAGGTGCCACAGGATTCTCTGCTGCTTCTAATACCATGAGTAGTCCTATTGAAATCCTCTACTATTTTCAGTTGGACATAATATTTTTCTTCATCTCCTGTTCTAAAATTACTGGATAGTGTTGCAATGTTGAACAGCCTCTTTGTTCCACTCCAGAAATAGCACCATTTCATTACTGATTGAAATTATTGAAATAGGTTGGATGAATATATATTGAACACTAAACCTGAGTACCTGTTAAGATAGATAATTATATATTCATGTGTACACTACACTATCTGCTTGTCTTCCCTCCAGTCAGTAGGGGCTGGATTTTCTTTGTTTGGGTTTTGTATTGCTCTTTCATGACCTGAATCAATCAGGAGCTTGATTTTACATCTCATCTGACAGAGTTTACTTCAGCAGCACTGAACACCATGTGGTATTATTGGGTTAGTATGCACTCACAAGGAAGAATGCCTCCTACTGAAATACAGATACCAGCTCCTGTAGACTCTGGGTTTTTCTTAACTGTCTTCCACCCAAGGGATGATGAGGTCCAATTCTGCTTAGCTTGTGAGAGCAGACAAGGTAGAAGTCGCATGGGATGCAGTTTTTAAAATAAAAAAGTATATATATGCCAAAATATTTTGTACAAATAGAGAATGACAGCTTAATTGAATATGAAGTGGGGAAGTATGCTAGAATTATTAAAACTTAGATCTCATCCATGCTCTGGATATCTCTAGCCTCTGTCTTCCAGAAGCTGGGAGTGGATGACAGGCAACCATCAAGTGATCCATCATCCCCTGTTCGGATCATTCCCTCTGAAGCACCTGCCATTGGCCACTGTTGGAGAACAGGATACTGGGCTAGATGGACCATTGGTCTAACCCAGTACGTCTGTTCTTATGTCCTTCTGCATCTAAAGTAATTATAAGAGATGAGTTGATATGTTTCTTCATGTGTTCCTGGCAGCTTGTACAAGATGTTGTAACTAGTTACCAGTTATGGCAAAAGTATTTATTCTTAAAAATTGCACTGATTTCACCATATATCTGGTATATCAGAATATTTCACTCTCTAACCCCTTTAATTTGAAATCCCCAGTTTTTCTTAATTTACTCACATTCTTCCAATAAAACAATGTTCATATTTTATAATATAAAAAGCAAAAACATACACAAATACCCTTTGAATAGAAAAATTCCTCAGAGCTATATAAATATCCAGTAAGTTTTCAGAATGTATTGGTAACAACTTTGTTTCAGAAGGAGGAGGAAGTAACCAGGGAGGACTTCATGTCACTAACAGGGAGGAATTGGTTGTTAATCTGAAGGGTGAAGGATGTTTGGATGAGAGTAAACATGACAGGATAGATTTCATAATTCTAAAGCAGGGGTCGGCAACCTTTCAGAAGCGGTGTGCAGAGTCTGCATTTATTCACTCTGATTTAAGGTTTCACATGCCAGTCATACATTTTAACATTTTTGGAAGGTCTCTTTCTATAAGTCTATATTATATAACTAAA
>NC_133769.1:309533427-309538049 GCF_003597395.2 Chelonoidis abingdonii | reverse complement strand
TTATTGTTGTATGTGAAGGTAACAGGTTTCAAAATGTTTAGAATTCTCATTTAAAATTAATAATTAATATGCTGATCTTATGCCGCCAGCCTGCTGTTTTACTTATCTGCCAGCTGTGGTTTCTGTCACTAGGGCGAGCAGCGTGCTGAGGCGGCCATGTGGGCCGGGAGCGCTGGCTGGCAAACGGGGCGCGCAGCCAGGACCCCAAGATGTGGGGATATGTGTTCAGGGCGTCAGGGCAGAGGGCTGGGTTGTGTGGCGGGGAAGTTCAGGGGTCAGGGAGAGGCTGGGGGTTGTGTGGTGCAGGGCAGCAAGGCCTGGTGTGGGGGGGATCAGGAACGAGGGCAGTGAGGGGGTTAGGGCGTGCAGGGCAGAGAGGCTGGGTGTGTGGGGGCATCAGGGAAGAGGCAGTGGGGGTGTGGAGGGTAAGGGAAGAAGGCTAGGTGGTGTTGGGGGTTCAGTCGGTCATCAGGGCAGAGGGCTGGGGGTGTAGGGGTGTAAGGCCAGAGGCTGTGGGGGGTTCAGGGGTCAGACGGCGAGGGCTTGGGAGAAATGTTGATGGGGAGGTTCAGCCAAGAAATGGTGGTTGTGGTGGGAGTTCAGGGGTCAGGGCAGAGGGCTGAGGGTGCTTCGGCTCATGAGGTGCTCCCCAGCCCCCTGCCTGTGCGGCTTCATGGCAGGGGAGAGCAGTTGGGCGGGGGGCTGAGTGGGGCTGGGGGGCCAGGACCATGGCAGCAGCAGCGTGCCACTTCAAAATCGGCTTGGCGTGCCTTGTTTGGCACATGGCCTAGTTGCCACCCTGTTCTAAAGAACAGGAAAAATGAAAGGACGCAGCAGTAAGGACATATACTTCAAAAAAAGCAGACAACAAATTCAGAGAACTGGTAGGTGAGGTCCATAGAAAGAAAAATCTAGAAGGAACAGCCATTCAGGAGAACTGAATAGTTTCTTCAAGATAGATAATTAAATGTAAACCAGCAAGCATCCAAGGTGAAAGGGAAGATAAGCAAGACAGTGAGAGGTTGATATGGCTCCATGGAGAGATCTTTAGTGACTGAAAAAAATCAACAGAGTGGGAAACATAGAATAAAGTGATCGTCTCTCCGCCAATCCAGCTCTCACCTCTGCGTGATTGTCTTCGACACAGAATATCCACAATGACTCCAAGATCTCTTTCCTTGATTAGTATGTAGCTAAATTTAGCCCCCATCAATTTTTATGTATGATTGCCGGATTATTTTTTCCAAATATGCATTACTATTAACTTTATCCACATTAAATTTCTATGGACATTTTGTTGCCAAATCGCTTAGTTTTGAGACTTCATCTTGTGAATCTTCACGTCTGGCTTTTGTATTAACTATCGTTGGACCAGCAGTTCTCAGTATTGTTCGCGCAACCTTTCACTTTATTGTTCACCCCTTGCTCCAGAGCATTTACGAATACAGTTGAATTCAGATTGGTCCTAGCGGACTGACCCTTGGGAAAACACCACTGTTACTCTCTCATTCTGAAAATTACATTTTAGCCTACCTTTGTATATCTCTCTCTTCTGTGATGCCGATTATATCGATATCCTCCTTTAACACAAGGCACTCTAGTTCAACCATCTTATTATTTAGACTTCTAGCATTTGTGTACAAGCACTTTAAAAACTTGTCACTGTTTGTCTGCCCTTTTCTGAAGTGTCAGATTCTTTCTTATGTGAATGTTTTTCGTCTGATCTGGCCCATACTTTATCCTCTTCCATCATCTCCTCCTGACTAAAACCTAGAGAATCTCTATCAATAGACTCTCCTCTAAGAGAAGTCTCTGTTCAGTCCACGTGCTCCACTGCAGCAATTGGCTTTCCCCCATCTCTTAGTTTAAAAACTGCTCTGCAACCTTTTTAATGTTTAGTGCCAGCAGTCTGGATCCACTTTGGTTTAGGTGGAGCCCATCCTTCCTGTATAGGCTCCCCCATCCCAAAAATTACCCCAGTTCCTAATAAATCTAAATCCTTCCTCCCTACACTATTGTCTCATTCACTCATTGAGACTCTGAAGCTCTGTCTGCCTACCTGGCCCTGCACATGAGACTGGAAGCATTTCTGAGAATGCTACCATAGAGGTCCTGGATTTCAGTCTCTTTCCTAGTAGCCTAAATTTGGCCTCCAGGATGTCTCTCCTACCCTTCCCTATGTCATTGGTACCTATATATACCACAACCACTGGCTCCTCCCCAGCACTACACATAAGTCTATCTAGATGCCTCAAGAGATCCGCAACCTTCGCACCAGGCAGGCAAGTCACCATATGGTTCTCCTGGTCATCACAAACTCAGCTATCTATGTTTCTAATGATCGAATTTCCCATTACTAACATTTGCCTTTTCCGAATGACTGGAGTTCCCTCCCCCAGAGAAGTAACCTCAGTGCGAGAGGATACCCCAACATCATCTGGAAGGAGAATTCCAACTATGGGACGGTTTCCCTCTGCTCCCATTGACTGCTCTGCTTCCCTGGGCCTTTCATCCTCCTTAACAGCAGAGGGGCTGTCTGACTGGAGGTGGGACAAATCTACGGTGTCCCGGAAAGCCTCATCAACATACCTCTCTGCCTCTCTTAGCTCCTCCAGTTCTGCCACCCTGGCCTCCAAAGCCCATACACAATCTCTGGGGTCAGGAGCTCCTTGCACCAAATACACTCATACGCCACCCACCCACAGGGCAGGTAACCATACATGCTACACTGAGTGCTGGGCTTCTGCCTTCTTCTCTCCTACAGCTACCTAGGTTAATGATAGGGCTTTTGTTAAAATCAAGAAGTTTTGATTATAGTTTAAAGGTTTTAAACTAAACTATAATCAGATTGGCAAGTGTCCCTTGCCCCCTTCCCACTCCCCTTCCAAACTCTTTCCCGAAACTCACTGTTAGCTGTCCCTGTTAATAGATAAACTGTTAAAGATGAGACCAAAAGAACAGCATAAACATGTAGGGCCAAAATCAAAAAGGTTAAGGTGCAAAATGAATTACACTTAACAAGGGACACAAAAGGCAATATGAAGAGGTTCTATTAGGACTAAGAGAAAGACAAAGGAAAGCATAGGTCCTCTACTTCCCAAGGAAGGAAAGCTAAGAATAGAGGACATCAAGAAGAATAAGGTGTTTAATGCCTCTTTTGCTTTGGTCTTCACTAAAAAGGTTAATTGTGACCATATACTTAACACAAACAATATTAACAACAATTGGGAAGGAACACAAGCCAAAACAGGGAAAGAACAAGTTGGAGTATTTAAATAAATTAGATGTATTCATGTCAGCAGGGTCTGATGATATTCACCATAGGGTACCCAAATCTTGGAAATGTTAATTATGTTTGAGAACTCATGGAAGACAGGTAAGGTCTCAGAGGACTGGAGAAAGGCAAACATGGTACTTATCCTTAAAAGGGGGGAAAAGAGGAGCTGGGGAATTATAGACCAGTTAGCCTCACTTTGATACCTGGAAAGATCTGGAACAAATTATTAAGCAATCAATTTGTAAGCAGCTAGAGAACAGAGTTATAAGTAATAGCCAACATGGATTTGTCAAGAATAAATCATGCCAAAGCAACCTAATTTCTTTTTTTTCCTTTTTGACAGACTTACTGGTGAGGTGGATGGGGGGATATCTTGATTTCAGGAAGGCTTTTGACAGAGTCCAACAAGACATTCTCATAAGCAAACCAGGGAAATGTGGTCTAGATGAAAGTACTATAGGGTGGGTGCAAAACTGGTTGAAAGGACATATTCAGAATAGTTATAAATAGTTTTCTGTCAAACTAGGGTAACATATCTAGTAGGGTCCTGCAAGGATCTGTCCTGAGTCCAATACTTGTCAATATTTTTATTAATGACTTGGATAATGGAGTGGAGAGTATGCTGTGGGTGTCACCAAACTGGGAACACTTTGGAGGACAGAATTAGAATTCAGAGCAGCCTTGACCAGTTGGAGAATTCATCTGAAATCAACAGGATGAAATTCAATAAAGACAAGCACTACATTTAGGAAGAAAAAAATGGGGAATAACCAGCTATAAAGTTATAGTGCTGAAAAGCATCTGTGGATTGTAGTGAATCACAGGGGGCCATGGATCAGTGTTCACATTGCATTCCCCACCAGTTCCTGGCCCAAGATGGGGGAGCTAATGATCCAACTAACTATAAAGATAGCTAAGCACTGGAATAGGCTTCCAGGGGAGGTTGTGGAATCCCTATCACAGAGGTTTTTATGAACCAGTTAGACAAACACCTGTCAAGGATGGTCTTAGTATACTTGGTTCTGCTTCAGCGCAGGGGGCTTGACTCAATGACCTCTCCAGGTTCCTTGCAGCCCTACATTTCCATGAATTAGTTGATTGGTTAATTAACTGAGTTAATTTGAATATTGAGCTGCTCTCCCTTAACTGTTCATTTCCATATTTATAAGTACATAGGTCTTTATTTAAAAAAATAAACCCTAATATTTCATTATGTACACACATAGTGTGATGGGGCAAGGCCAGATGGCTACAGTAAAGTACTGAGAAACAGGTATGTTAGCCCCAGGCTAAACAAATCCCTAATACCCTGGTAACCAAATGGCAGTTGCTCCAGGTTAATCAA
>NC_133769.1:309532086-309533327 GCF_003597395.2 Chelonoidis abingdonii | reverse complement strand
CCAGACTGTGGGTTCCACAAGAGGGGAAGATCACTGAGGTGAACAAATCTGCCAATAAGCGCAGGACCCACCAAGGTAGAGGAAGAACTTTGTCACAATAGCAATAAACTTAAAGTCAATGGAAACTTTGTCATTGACTACAATCAGGCCAGGATTACACCCAGTATTGTTTTTGTGTTATTTTCTTATTATGTTGATTGACTTGTCCGGTACCCATAGCTTCCAGCAATATTCCACAGTGTCTTCAGTGGCACTACTCATCAGGGTGGACTGGTTTAAATCACAGTGATGGTCAAGATGGTCCTTTTGGCCTTAAAGTCTATGAGTCTGAATCACCAATTTCAGTCCCAACTTAAATCAGCAAGCAGGAAGCTTTGATTTAAGTCACTGAATCTAATCCCCTTTTGCATTTGTATTTTTTACTTATTTTCCTAAAGAAATCTTTGATTCTTATTGGTTGGTAAACATTAAAACATGTTGATTTGCAACTAGATATAACCCTTACACTGAATTTGGGCTTCTTTTTGCTAACCAGAAGATACACATTTATATAACAATTATACAGCTTAACTGACATTTATTCAGGTTCTTAATATTTACACTTTTATTACACTAGTGGTGAATAATTAGTTTCTCCTTTAATAGATTATTATTAATTTTTGCTTGTGATTTGTTTCAAGCTCTACTTGGATGGAAATTAATATTCAATAAATGCACATATAACTTATTGTAGTTAAATAAAAGTCCTTTAAGTATGCTGGATACATAAGAGAAGAGCTTATTAAAATATGTTTTACATTTAAAACTAACTGATTTATTAAACAAAGTATTAGTCATAGTTAATGAATGGACTGATTATTTTTGGTCACCACTGTCCTTCATGATTTTAGAACTAGCAGCTCTCTTCTCTACCCTAGTTTTTATTCATAGATTCTAAGAGAGAAATAAGCTTTCCTGCTTTCAACTCCCAGTTGATTTCTTAACTTTGAAGGAACTGTCATTGAACTCAACTAGTCAAATGAACTGAAGAAAATTTCTCTGTGCACCTGCAGAAGAGGCTACTATTGACAAAAGCTGACTTAGCACTTCTACAAACTACTTCAAAGTGCTTAGCTAGTGACTTCCATCAGTTCTGTGGTTTGACTTTTTAAAAAACTTTGGCAGTAAACATGCTAATTAATATTTTTAAAAATATTAATTTAATGATTTTAAGAGATTACAGTAAGTTTGTAACATAGCTT